>NW_015505731.1:647198-682579 GCF_001515645.1 Sinocyclocheilus grahami
TGCTATATCTGTTTAATAAATTGCAATTATTTACGTTTTTTTTCTGTCAGATGAATTATTAGGCTATCATTAATAGTAGTAATAGCAGCAGTATATGTTATCAATAAATTGCTATTAATGTTTTTTAACATTATTTTTCTCTCACAGACAACAGATGAGAATGCACAATGCCTGTCACTAACCCAAACCCAGGCCAACAACACACAGCCTAGATCTCCTGACTCCCCTGATGTGCCACCACCCTGCACACCTGAAATACCTTTGCGTCGCACTCTGGCTCCAAAGAGAAAGTCTGAGCCAGATATCTCAGAATATCAGCGCTGTGTCCTGAAGGCAATTAATAATAAGCCAGACGATGACGAGCATTTTCTCTTAAGTTTATCTGGGGTTTTGAGACGCCTTCCTCCACGCCGTCGTTCAGAGGTTAAAATAAAATTCCAACAGATTTTACATGAGGCAGAATTTAACTCTGACAATTAGTAAAACACTCACATACGTACATACACACAGACAGACACACAAACACAGAAATACTTATATACAGCTGTAATTGCTTCAATTTTTATATTTATTTATATGACACTGTTTAGTGCCGCAGAGGTAAGAACGAAACTTTATTTCATTTTCACACTACTTCTGCCAGTTAGCTCCTGTTTTTTTTTTTTTTTGACAGTAGCCTACATTGTATTAAACGGTTGTAAGCTTAGAATAGAACCCCAGTATATTTTAAAATGTCATTGCTTCGTGATAATTGGTTAACTTAAGTGTTAACGAGCCTGTTACTCAATTGCATCAGCAGATAAAGTGGGACTTAGGGTAAAAACTGATGTAGGCTACTTGCAATATAGTCTAACATATCAAAAACCTATAGCAATAGCCATAGTACTATAGACATTTGTAGTGAACTTTACTTTGAATATGTAGATAGTCATATATTAAAATAAAACATCGAGCATGCATACAGTACATACGTTTACAGTATGCAATTAATCATTAGGTAGGGTGGACTGCAGAGTCAAGTGTCATGGAGGTAGGAAGACACAATGAGAGAGACACACCCTGATACAGATGCTGCCAGTTTCTTAATAATGTGGATCTAATTAACTATTAATTAACTCTTAGGATAGGAGGAACCTGTGCCACACGCACGCACACTTCAACACTTCAGCATACTTTAATTCACAAATAATTGTACATCAAAAAGGATTTACTGCTGCTACTATTTATAGTTTTTGCTATATATTCTATTCCCTTTTTTGCTATTACTTGTTTGTATTCATGTGTATTCCAATGTTGAGAGCAGTCAGTGAAAAAATATTTTGCTGAAATTTTTAAGTCATATACTGTGCTCATTAACTAGAATGTTGCTGGAATCAGTACAGCCAGAGACCCCTGGTTTTCCAACACCAGTGCTGTGAGGAGGGATGCTACAGTAGGCCAAGCAGAGACAGGGAGGAGTGTGGTAGAGGTAGGAAAAACCCAACAGACAGACAGTGACAACAAAGAACAACATACTGTAGAGAATGACAGTAACAGCAGACAAATGGCATAAACAGACAGCACACAGACTCTACAACATCCTCACATTCTTTTTCTTTTGTTTTTACTGTATGTGTAAATTTGTTATAAACGTGTGCTCTTTAAAAAGTAGCATGCATTGTTTGCCAGACACATACATTACATGTTTAAATATCTGTTATATATATGGTACTGCTTATATTATTTCACCATCTGTACACAAATATAAGTAGTGAATGCGTGTGTCTGTGTGGTAATGTGGGCCAGTGTGGCTACAGTGCTAGGGCTGAATTTTTGTCCCAGGCCGCCCCTGCGTTATCCCCAACACTGCTTGAGATGTTATCCGGTGCTCCTGCTGCAGCTACAGTTGTTTATTTGATGCAGACAACTTGGCAGAATAGCACATTTCGTTTTAATGGAAGAAATACTGTACCAGCTAGACAGAAGTAATATGCTGAGTGAAGGAGACAACCCAAAAGAGGTCAGGCCTTAACTCTTCACCCATTCAGTCACTGCACACGTGGAGTTTTGTTCACGTTTGGTGACTTACTATTTGTATTTTTGTTCATTTTCTTTCAGAGATATTCAGCTCACTTTTAAAAGTAGGTCTTTTTAATACAGACAAGTAAGTACTGGCTTTGTTTCCTAATGAATATAATATTTATGTTGCTTTACAGGATGTCTGCCTCCTAGTGTTTCATTTCATTTCAGTCGATTAGTCTTTGATGGTGAAATATGGCTGATGTTATGTAACAGTAATAGTCATGTAATCAAAGCGCTCACAGGTGCGGAGGATGACTGGGGGTGCTGGTTGTCGTCGGTCAGGGTAGATTGTCTGTTAGTCAGATACAAGAGCTGCTAGAAGCCCGAGATTCACTGGCCTTCCCACAAAACCCTGACGGCACAAGCCCACAGCCTGTTTCTGACCCATGTACAGTACAGCGATACAGGTAAGTCATGTTCAGAATATCGCTCTACTCATTATACATGTAAATTGTAAATGTACATGTCAACTGTACAATCACAGAACACTGCACAGAACAATTTGGCCAAAAATGCAATGTGCTTGAATTGAGCCTCCACTCCATTTTAACACATTCTTTGACAAAATTTGATTAAAAACGCAAAACAGTGCAAACTGGACTGCACTTGCTGAATTCAATATGTAAAATAATAAGCTTGTGTGATGAGTGTAGAATTCTACTGCTGTTTGTTACATAATGCATGCTGTTTCATGATTAAATAGCAAGTAATATGCAGTGCAGTTTGCAGTACACACTACACAGTATGTTCTCTCAGCCATCCATTCCTCCACAAGATCATGCATTTTACAGAGGTCACTACGTAAAGTACATCAATATTAAATATGGTTTATATTTTTTTGTTCCTTACAGATCTTGGGGCTTGCGTGCTGGCTGAAAAGTAATATAATTATTTAAATTATTATCGACAATTAAGAAACAATATCTATTGTAAATATGTTTAAAAATGTATTAAAGTCTTATTTGTATCCCTTGTCTCCAACACTTGCCTGTCAAAACCATACTTACATAGTTTATATATATATATATATAGTCAGTGCCATGAAAAGGATTTTGCCCCCTTCCTGTTTTTTACATTTTTTGCATATTTGTCTAACTTAAAAGATTCAGATCATCAAACACATTTTAATAATACACAAAGATAATGCAAGTAAATACAAAATGCCGTTTTTAAATGATGACCTGGCCCTACGTGAACAATTATTTGATCCCTCCTGTTAAATCATGAAAGAACAGTGATTAACCCCATTATTTTAGAAAGCTGTGTTAAATTTCACTAGCCACACCGAGGCCTGATACTGCCTGACCTGTTGAATCAAGAAATCACTTAAATAGAACCAGTCTGACAAAGTGAAGCATGCTTAAAGAGCAACACATCATGCCACGATCTAAAGAAATTCAAGAACAGATGAGAATCAAAACAGTTGACATGTATCTGAAAAGGGTTATAAAGCCATTTCTAAGGCTTTGGGACTCCAGTGAACCATGGTCAGAGCCATTATCCTCGAATGGAGAAAACTTGGAACAGTGGTGAGCCTTCCCAGGAGTTGCCAGCAGACCAAAATTCTCCAAGAGCACAACGACAACTCGTCCAGGAGGTCATAAAAGAACCCAGAACAACATCCAAAGAACTGCAGGCCTCACTTGCCTCAATTAAGGTCAGTGTTCATGATTCAACAATAAGAAAGAGACTGGGCAAAAAATGGCATCCATAGGAGAGTTTTATCAAAGATAAAGTTAAAGGGGTCATATGATGCTGCTAAAAAGAACAGTATTTTGTGTATTTGGTGTAATGAAATGTGTTTATGCGGTTTAAGGTTAAAAAACACATTATTTTCCACATACTGTGCATTATTGTTTCTCCTCTTGGGTTAAAGTGTTCTGGAACAGTTTTGTAAATACAACTTAACCACTGATTTGTAGTTGTGTCCTCTTTTAGAAAACCAAACAAAGTAGTTTCGCTTTCACAACGAAAAACACAGCGGCCTAGCGTGAGGGGAACCCCCGGCTTAGCGTGCGCTGTGGCCGGGCTAGAGTGAGCTGAGGCCGGGCTAGAGTGAGCTGTGGCCGGGCTAGAGGGAGCTGAGGCCAGGCTAGAGTGAGCTGTGGCCGGGCTAGAGTGAGCTGTGGCCGGGCTAGAGTGAGCTGTGGCCGGGAAAGAGGGAGTTGAGGCCGGGCTAGAGTGAGCTGAGCCGGCGGGTTTGAAAATGGCGCGGCCGGCGATTTCGAAGAAGGAGCGTCCGGAAGGACATGTGACGACTCCGGGCTGGACTCCGCTTCTTCCACGGTGAAAGCCGATCCGGCGATCGACAGCGCAAAGTTGTAGTATTTCTTCAGCGACCAGCACGGATCAGCTCTAGGCATGACGAAGCAGATATCATCCTCTTTTAGAAGACCAAACAAAGTAGTTTCGCTTTTACAACGATGCACACAGCGTCTTTACGACATTGCGGCGGAAACAACAAAACTACAGCGAGAATAAAAGTTACGCCTTCTTTCTTTGCGTGAACATTTGGGCGGCGTTATGCAAATCTTCCCACAGAGCGACGTAGACATGTGGGGGCGTGTTAGAACGAGCCGTTTTAGGTAGGCGTGGTTGACTCCGAACTTTTATAAAGAATATCTCTTTGGATTTGAGACTTTAGTCTTTGCAACTTTACAGATCTTCTTTATGCACCAAGAGCTTGTAACACTCCAAAGAGAAAGGAAAAATTGAAATCGCATCATATGACCCCTTTAAATCCAATTGAGATGCTGTGGCATGACCTTAAACAGTCCATTCATGCCCGAAAACCCTCCAATGCGGCTGAATTAAAACAATTCTGCAAAGAAGAGCGGGCCAAAATTCCTCCACAGTGATGTGAAAGACTCATTGCCAGTTATCGCAAACACTTGATTGCAGTCGTTGCTGCAAAGGGTGGCACAATCAGTTATTAGATTTAGGGGGCAATTACTTTTTCATGTAGTACCAGGCAGGTTTGGACAGCCTTTTTCCTTTAGTAAATGAAATCATTATTTCAAAAATGCATTTTGTATTTACTCTGGTTATCTTTGTGTGACAAATATGCAAAAAAAAACAGGAAGGGGGCAAAAAAAAATTCTCAGCACTCTATATATACACAATGAAACGTATCCTTAAATATATAAAAAATATTTAAGTACTATTGATAATATAGACATCTACCCAACTCTAAACCTACCCACCGTGTAGCATATACACGCCAAAGTCCATTTTTGCGTGTCAATACCACAAGTTTTCGTTTTTATTTGGCTACTATTTATACGCGCTTTCATGAGATCCGGTTGGCATTTCAGTTAAACACTAATAAAAGAATGCAATGATTATGCAGGAATGTCTGATAACAGAGACAAGTCCATTTATTATTCGATGCGACACCAGATCAAGTGTTGGTTCCTAGACAGTCCTTTAGTTTAATCATAGATTTCAAATTTTGTTTGCAAACAAAAAAATAAAACCCTCTATTTAATATCATTGTAACAGGTTTGATTGACAGCTTGAACCAAACTGAGAAAATTAACAAGGCATCAGGAGATATATTTAATCAATTAAGAAAAGTCTTCCCTTCAAAGATGCGACTGACACACTTTACCCCAACCTCACTACTCGCATACCAACTAATAAAATATACGTCTATCATAATGCATATATAATGGAGCCGGTTGAGTTTCGAGTGGTTAAATTAAAATGTCCCATAATATAAAATAATCATTTGCTACGGCTACCCTGAAGAATACAGTGAGATTGTAGAGGATGCGCTCACATCTGCCTTTTACATTTTTAAGGCGGCTGCAAATGGGAATGTGGCACAGCCTTCGGTTGCATTTGTGTACGAGAACATGATGATTTCCAATTCAATGGAGTCTGGGACTGGGAACACAAATAATGCTTCGGCTCCGGAGCACTCTTACAACGAATGCCGCAACGCATCTGCTTTCTTTACACTGCATATGTTAAATATAGCAACGGTTTCACTCTTTGTACTTATTTAATATGACTATTTGTACACGATGAATAGATCTGTTTGTGTCATTCCATGTTAAATACTGGCAAATCCAATGGAGGCACGAATCTTTGGCTTTTGCATAATTTCCTACCAATAAAAGGATTTTGGCAACCGTTTCGGTTTAATTCGAAGCCAATAACTGCCAGCATCCCTTCTGTAGCAATGTCATGAGGTATCAAGTATTAATGTATAACACAATAACAGCAATCTCTCAATATGTTAAATAAACCCTGCATTTTGACTCCTAGTTTGGAGTGTCACCAAATCACATGTAGCTGCACCCAGAGTTCACACAACACAAACTTGACTGAAAAAGCTCGTTTTTCATTAAGCGCAGCACGCTTGTGATAGAAAATTCAGCTCGTTCCACAAAAATCTCATCCGCAATTACGACAATATGAGTCCTTGGTTTGGAGTCCCATGTTGGAACTCAATATAGCACGCTTGTGATAGAAAATTCAGCTCGTTCCACAAAAATCTCATCCGCAATTATGACAATATGAGTCCTTGGTTTGGAGTCCCATGTTGGAACTCAATATAACGCTTTGTGTGAAGGCAAAGTCAATTTAAAAGGTTCATGATGAAATTGTGTATATTGAAAGGCATATTCCTCGTGCCTCTATCCCAGACCGCTGCTGTAGCATTCCCGTACACGTGACGTTAAGACTAGACATTCAAAATGTATTAACAAGTACAAAGAGTGAAATTTGTTTAAACAAAACCTATAAAAACCCCATCTGAGATAAAACTGCTCCACATGTAAACATCCTCTCTGGCACAGCTCTGCTTCCAGCCTCTGATTTAAAACGTAGCGCGAGCACAGTCCTATTAGAAGAACCAAGACGGCCGCTCAGTTGGCAATTTTCTCGATTTCATCCAAATCATCTGTGTCCAGCTTCTCGATTTTCTTATCTGCAATAGGAAACAGATAATTGAATTAACCCACATTCTGAATCATGAAAACATGGCAATAAATAGAGGCATGGATGCAAGTTAAATTATGGAATGGTCCTCCTGGTTTAAAAGCTAAGTTCTTTCAGCAGCAGCTGTGAAACGTTGATCTCGGAGAGAGAAAGAAAATAAAAATAAATATTTGTTAGTTGAAACCATTATACATTCTAACATTAAGACACTGTTCAAAAAAAAATATAAAAAAATAAAAATTACTACATGGTCAAAAAATGATATAATGTAATAATAATAATAATAATAATAATAATATAATAGTCAACGACCTCAGTCAGTTTTGATGTTCAACCCAGATTATCTGGCAATGAGGCATTTACAGACCAAATCTTAAACATCCCGATCCGTGACGCATCAGGGGTGCCCCAATATTTAGGATTTTAAAATCAGGAGGATTACGACTATAATTACGTTGAGTACTTTCAACTAAAGCTAATATGTTGACCGTTAAACTAGCTGCCTTACCAAAACCATATGGACAAAGAGAGGAGCTAAGAAGAAATCGCCTCAGTTTTGAACCTACCAGGTGAAAATAGTGCACTAGCTAACAAATTAGCTGCTAGTAAACATTAGCTGTGGAAATGTAAACAACAATCTGCTATGCAAGACGAAGCGAGATCACGCGAGGTGCTCATAAACTTTAATAACCTTGCGGTGTGTGATGTGCTGCGATTTTCAGATCTTGTAATGTGTGCATTGGGGTGTGAATAGTCGCTGGTTTCATGATTCGATTTGGATTTCAATTCGATATCACAGTGCGTCTCATCCTCAATTTTTAATATTACGGCACATGGCTACATTTTTATATTAATTTGATCTCAAATTTATTTTGTGCATTCGTAATAAATTATATAAGCGGGCTACTTTTAAAAATAATTACAAATAAATAATAAATCAAAACAACTGTTAAGAATTTAACCAAATATATAGCTTCAAAACATACAAGCAAATATAAATAAACGGGGAAAGACAACACAAATGATAAACAAAAACTACTTTCAGTATCAGCATGTGATTTTGTGCATCTAATACGTACTGCATTTCAAACAGCATAAATAAAAGCATAACTAGGTAAAAGACGGCGGGTGGAAACACACACTAAAGAAATGCGCACGTGTCTCACAGCGCATATTCTGTGCAATGAAGCCTGCTGCCATTGCCTCTAACACGCACAAGTGGGAACCTGGGAACTCACACGGAGACCGCTGTTCTCTGTGCTCGTGCTGCACTCAAACAAGGCGCAAGTTCTTTCCGTTCCTGCACTTAACCGTTTTAAATCAAATTAAAATGCGAACGCAGGAATCGTTAAGTAGAATCGAAAAGCATGCGTCTTATCGAATACCTGGTTCTTGGAAGTCTGAAACCGGTTTTCGATATCCAACCCTAATTATGACAGAATTTTTACAACCCTGTCCATCAAAATGACGGACGATATTAAAGTCTAACGCAACTTCTGCTGCTGATAGAGCTTAATCCAGGACATTCATTTGTTTGGTTTTTATGAACTTACTGAAGTGCTCCTGGATGCGGTCGAGGATGTTCATGCTAAATCTGCTGTCCACCATGTTTATCGCCAACCCCCTCTTGCCAAATCGCCCAGTGCGCCCGATTCTGTGCAAATACGTCTCATTGTCAGGGTTTCCATCCTTGTCCACTGGCAGATCAAAGTTGATGACGACTGAAACTTGCTCCACATCAATACCTGGTAAAAGAAACGAAGCCATCAGGCAAAATCTGCTTAGCCTGAACTAAAGATGAGATTGTAGGTATAGCGGTCATACCTCTAGCACAGACATTAGTGGTAACGAGAACCTTCTCCTTGCCATCGCGAAAACGTTCGATGACCGCTGCCCTCTGTTCCACCTGCATCTCGCCACTGAGCAGCGCCACCTGGTGGCCTTCTCTGGACAGCTCTCCTGCCAGCCACCCGGCGGTTTTCCTGGTCTGTGATGGCAAATTTCATGGTCATGCATTACTACTTCTTTCGGTTGTACTCTGAAATAACACCTCAATATCAACAAATGATATTGCACTTACGTGGCAGAAGATCATGGCCTGTGCGATAGTAATGGCTCCGTAGATGTTGCACAAAGCCTGGAATTTCTCCTCCTTGCTGTTGCAGATGACGTAGTACTGCTTGATGGTGTCTAGAGTTTCCTCCTCGCGCTTCAGTTTAATGATGTTGGGGTCGGGAACAATCCTCTTTGCGAAGTTCCACACGGTGTCTTCAAATGTGGCAGAGAACAGCAGCATCTGGCAAGTTTTAGGAAGCATCCTGTAAAAACAAGAACAACAGGTTGTGATACTTTCATTCTAAAATTCAAAACCAATATATAATATACAATATATAAAGCAATGTCCTTGGCTGATAAAACCCTCAATTTATGAAATATTTACATTGGGGTCCCAAAAGTTAAAGATTACTAGTGAAACAGAAATTTATAAACAGCACCAATTTAAATATAGCAATGAGTCAAAAGTTGAAATGGGGGGTGGTGGGAAAGACAAAAAAAGAAACTGTGGATGAACTGCAAATTTTGGATGAAAAAAAGTAGGGCTGTACACTTAATTAGGGGTGTTCAATTCTAGATTTTTTGGATAGGAGTTGATGGTAGGGATGTGCCGATCCGATATTCATATCGGGTATCGGCTCCGATAGTGCCATTTTTCTCGGATCGGGTATCGATCAGAGAGCCAATCCAAATCCGAGATTTTTTTTTTCCCGATTGTGTGAATTATTCTGCTACTTCTGAAGCCATATTATAGCTAAATGTGAGCAACATATGAATATTTAAGTCCTTATATTAAAGTTCACACAAACTCTTTTCTCCGCTGTGGCTGTCAGTCATTCGTTCAGCCTTTAAACCCTGCTCGCGTTCTGTTACAGCAGTCAGCTCGGTAAAGCTCGCTCCGAGATCATTCTGTGTTCCCATTATACTTGATTTGTAAATACATGTCTATGATTTTGCAAAAAGGACTTTATCTTCTTGCCGGAGTTTAATGTTTTGTTACTTGCTACCGGGTGTCTGTGAGAACAAAACACGGGTGTAGAAAAGACTGTAAATAGTTTTTAACGTGCACAGTAACTGAAATTTAAAACTGTTAAAAGAAAGGCTCAATAACTGTTGCACAGATATAATACACTACGCATCAATTTATCTTCCCTTTGTGCTTTGCAGTTTTTAACACGAAGCGCTTAATGTGTGCACATTGTAAGTGCTTCATGCTCATAGACGGTCAACCCTCTATATTGCAAGTAAATCACTCGCATATGCGACTAAATCTTCACTCTGGGCGACTAAATGATGTCTAATATTAGCCAATGGCTAATAAATTATCATATTTTACTTGCCAGTGTGTGAGTTGGATGCTGATTATGATTAGCACAGATATATTTTCACTCACAGAACACTCTGACTGAGCACTTCAGAGTTTCACTCTCCGTCAAGCGATCCGTGATATTTATCAGTTCATCTGAATGGATGCGCAGCGCACCTGTGTGTGTGTATTTGGCGTAATGTGTTTCTAGTGTGAAGGCGCACGACTCGCCGTCACTTTCTCTCACACACACAGAGCGAGCGAGAGTCTTACATAACATGCTGAATTGATGCGCTACATGTAAACGATATACTTTGTTGTATTTTCCTGTAAAAATAACTGTTCCTTTGGAATTCTTCAGCTTTTAAGAACTGCCGGGTTTTCCTGTAGTAGGCGGAACTAATGCACAAACGACAATCTCATTGGCTGGTGCTCACCTATTATCATCCGTGTTTTGATTTCAGCGAATCCGTTCGAGCAAACGCACACAATCTGATTAATATTCATGAATCCAGTAGCTCATTAATCCTTAGTGCGTTTTTATATTGTTCTTATTAGTAGAATTCGTATGATAATAATAATACTAATAATATCTTATCAGTATTATTGTTCGTGTTTTTACAGGAACACTGAATGACAAAAAAAAGCACCAGCCCTAAGTTATGGTTACCAAGTTTTAATTCTAATTACTAAACTTCTATTATTAAATAATACTTAATTATTCTATTATAATGCTTGACTGACTGATATTAAGAGTGTACTTTCAGATATTTAAAAAGCTGTACCATTTTACAAATATTATATAAATGGCATAACACATAACACTATATATATATATAGATAGATAGATAGATAGATAGTATAGTTTTTCAGTCTGGCGAGTAAACAAAAAAATATACTAGCCAATGGCGATTCAATTGCCACGGTGTCTGTTGAGGGTTGACTGTATAAAAACAGTTCATGCTGCACTGTATTTGTTTTGTCCTATCGTATCTGTCATATGTTGTTGCCTTATTAAAAAATATGCTATACATTTAAAATAAATGTATTTTAATTTTATAGTATATACTTACATTCATGAAAGTTTTAATGAATGGATTTTATAATACAAATAGCAATGTGTAACATTTTACCATATTTAGTGCAACACTTATTTGTTCTCCACAAAATATTGTTTTTCACTAAATGTTTGGATTTCTAAAATGATTGTGCACTGATTTTTCTAGAATAACTTTTGCTGCCGAATTATCCACTAACCTAGTTTATGATACATTTTTGTCAGATTATAAATATACATAGGCCTATATTTTTTCATATTTGTTTATTTTATTTATAATGAAGTAGTCTGTATCTAGTAGATTGTGAAAGAATGATTATCAGTTCCACACACAGAGATATATAAATTCTATATTTATTTAAATGAGGGGGAAAAAAAAGACTTCACTGGTATCGGATCGGAATCGGCCAATACTGAACCCTAGGTATCGGAATCGGTATCGGAGGCAAAAAAAGGCGGATCGGAGCATCCCTAATTGATGGAATAGACTCCTCGACTTCATTTACTCCAATAAACTTTCAATCACTTTTTTCCCCCGACAGAATGTTTTAAATGAACAAAAAAAAATTTTTTTTTTTTTTAGAAGACTAATTAATGTTTTTGCCTTTCACCATTTTTGTTAAGTTTGTATTATATTATATTTGTATTAAATTATTAAATGTGACCCTGGACCACAAAACCAGTCATAAGTAGCACGGGCATATTTGTAGCAATAGCCCAAAATACATTGTATGGGTCAAAATTATTGATTTTTATTTTATGGCAAAAATCATTAGCATATTAAGTAAAGATCATGTTCCATGAAGATATTTTGTAAATTTCCTACCATAAATATTAAAACGCAATTTTTGATTAATAATATACAACGCTAAGAATTTCATTTGAACAACTTTAAAGGGGTCATATGATGCGATTTCAAGTTTTTCTTTCTCTTTGGAGTGTTACAAGCTCTTGGTGCATAAAGAAGATCTGTAAAGTTGCAAAGACTAAAGTCTCAAATCCAAAGAGATATTCTTTATAAAAGTTAAGAGTCAGCCACACCTACCTAAAATGGCTCGTTCTAACACGCCCCCACATATCTACCTCACTATTTGCATAATGCCGCCCAAATGTTCACGCAAAGAAAGGCGGCGTAACTTTTATTCTCGCTGTAGTATTGTTGTTGCCGCCGCCATGTCGTGAAGGCTCTGTGCATTTCGTTGTGAAAGCGAAACTACTTTGTTTGGTCTTCCAAAAGAGGACACGACTAGAAATCAGTGGTTAAGTTGTATTTACAACCCTGTTCCAGAACAGTTCAACCCAAATATTCAGATGTGTGCAGTGCATTTTATCTCCCTGATCCTGGAAGAGTAGACTACAATGCCGGCTGTTCTGACTCTCAGACTGCAAGTACGGTTTTTATATATAAAGAATTTGCCACTGATGATTCAAACGCGAGTTTTGAGCAGTGTAGAGTAGCACTTGTTGTTTGTCATTTCTCCGATCACAAATGCAGACATGGTTTTATGTTTACGCGGCGCGATGCAACGCAACAAAAGACAGTATAAGTCATTATAATCAGTAATTATGTCCCCACTGGATGCAACAAATGCCTCGTTTATAATGGGTTTTCATGTTTTTTTCTCATCGCTCCGGCCGGACAGAGCATCACAGTATGGTAAGGGGCGTAACATTTACGTCACACGCTTGAGGTATTCGGCCAATCACAACGCACTGGATAGCTGGCCAATCACAGCACACCTCGCTTTTCAGACTGATGAGCTTTGTAAAAATTGACACGTTTCGGAAAGGCGGAGGAGAAACAATAATGTACAGTATGTGGAAAATAATTTCTTTTTTTGAACCTTAAACCGCATAAACATTTCATTACACCAAATACACAACATAATGTTCTTCTTAGCAACACCATATGACCCCTTTAAAGGCAATTATCTCAGTATTTTTTAATTTTTTTTTGCACCCTCAGATTCCAGATTTTCAAATAGTTGTATCTCTGCCAAATATGATGTATAAATCTTAATTTCGAAAAATTTATCCTTATGATTGATTTTGTGGTCCAGGGTCACAAATATAAAACATTTCAAAGGGCCCTATATTTGACTTACTCGTATGTCCAGAACAATACAGAAAATTTATATATTTTATGCATTGTCATAACCAATTCAAAAATGAATAATAATGGACTTTTAGAGCCCACTGTAGACATTTAGCAAACTATGAGAGAAATCCTGTACCTCTGGATACGAATGCTCTGGTCTTGATGGCCCTGTGTGGCGATCATGACATCAGCTTCATCCAGGACGAACACCTTGATCTTCCTGGGGTCGATGAATTTAAGCTTCTGGCACCAATCCAAAACAGTGCCAGGAGTGCCAATCACGATCTGTTCCTGTAATTTTGTTCCCCGCTCCACTGGACCAAACAACACACGACAACACGCACAATTACAAGCTACTCCTGCATAATAAATACGTAGTTAGCCTTTGATAGTGACATCATGGAGTCAACAATTAAAAATCAAACATGCCGTAATATACATATTCCAGATATCATGTTACTAGAGAATTGTACAGAAAATCTTAACTTCTAAAATAAGAGCTTACATTTGTTTCCTCTGATGGCATACACCAGTTGGACTTCAGGGTAAAATTTGCCCATCTGTTCGATGACCTTGCCCGTCTGTAGGGCGAGCTCGTATGTGGGGGACACACACATACACTGGACACAGAGAGTCAGAGCGGCATTAACACTAAAACAGCTGAATTATTTCCATGCATTACATTCACTGCTTCTGATGCACTTCATACCTGAGGCCATTTGTTTTCAGGGTCCACGTGACTTAACATGGCCAGCACAAAGGCAGCTGTTTTACCCGTGCCTGACTGAGACTGAGCGATCAGATTCTGTGGACTGGACAGGAAAGGATATGATGTGTTCAAAACTCAGCTCTCGTTAACAGTCCCTCCAGTTATTCACAATTCAGTGATCATAATGTCACATTTTTTGGATCATTTGGATCCTGCATAATTCACCATTTAACCACAAAATAAATTGCAAAAAAAAAAAAAAAATTAAAAGTCTGACATATTAGTCTGAAAAAGAAACATGAATGAGCAAAAGTGCAGAAACATGCTTGATGCACAAGAACCCAATGCGGTGCAAACATGACTGACAGACGGCTGAAGCACGCATAGAAAACATTAATCTTAATGTGTATCCATGCATTTGATCCTAAGCACCAGGTCATACAGCAGCCTAATATAACCATTTCTTGTAAATTTTTATAAAAAAAAAAAAAAATTTATAATAAACCTTGCTCCTGACTAACTTTATTAGCTTTAATTAAGATCTGTATATTAATTCATAAAAGACTGTGTGGTATGTTATTTTGCGTTTGATTCAGTTTCTGTAGTAGATTTTTTTTTTTTTAAACTTGCATCTTTTATTTCAGCACCATTTCAGTTTTTCTATTTTAATAGAAACAACAACAAAAAATTGTTTAAACGTTGTTTCAGAATTTGATGAAACATTTTCTGTGACAAACGCAAAAATGTGTGTGTGTTATACATAATGTGCTCACTTAATTATAAAAACAATATTGCAAACTCTCCACAAAATTCTGGACATCACGGCTACGAAATCAGCCATTTTAATCTAGTTTCTAGTAATCTTAATCTAATTTCTAAAAAAAAAATAGAAATTCTGTTGGGCACTGCATTAAAGGGGTCATATGATGCGATTTAAATTTTTCCTTTCTCTTTGAAAAGTCTGACATATTAGTCTGAAAAAGAAACATGAATGAGCAAAAATGCAGAAACATGCTTGATGCACAAGAACCCAATGCGGTGCAAACACGACTGACAGACGGCTGAAGCACGCATAGAAAACATTAATCTTAATGTGTATCCATGCATTTGATCCTAAGCACCAGGTCATACAGCAGCCTAATATAACCATTTCTTGTAAATTTTTATATATAAAAAAAAAAATTATAATAAACCTTGCTCCTGACTAACTTTATTAGCTTTAATTAAGATCTGTATATTAATTCATAAAAGACTGTGTGGTATGTTATTTTGCGTTTGATTCAGTTTCTGTAGTAGATTTTTTTTTTAAACTTGCATCTTTTATTTCAGCACCATTTCAGTTTTTCTATTTTAATAGCAACAACAACAAAAAATTGTTTAAAAGTTGTTTCAGAATTTGATGAAACATTTTCTGTGACAAACGCAAAAATGTGTGTGTGTTATACATAATGTGCTCACTTAATTATAAAAACAATATTGCAAACTCTCCACAAAATTCTGGACATCACGGCTACGAAATCAGCCATTTTAATCTAGTTTCTAGTAATCTTAATCTAATTTCTAAAAAAAAAATAGAAATTCTGTTGGGCACTGCATTAAAGGGGTCATATGATGCGATTTAAATTTTTCCTTTCTCTTTGGAGTGTTATAAGCTCTTGGTGCATGAAGAAGATCTGTAAAGTTGCATGTACAAAATAATGTGTTTTTTGAACCTTAAACCGCATAAACACATTTCATTACACCAAATACACAAAATACAGTTTTTTTAGCAGCATCATATGACCCCTTTAAGTTAGATTTAAATTGGGGGGGGGGGTATATAAACTTACGGTTCTGCGAGCATCATGGGCAATGCGGTCTCCTGGATTTTGGAGGGCCTGTTGAAACCCATGGCATACACTCCTTGCAGTAGCTGAGGTTTCCTGGCAAGAAAAAAAAAAAAAAACCACAGGACAAATTCATGCCAGTCTGGCTCGTTAAGGGGAAGTCGTGGCCTAAGGGTTAGAGAGTTGGACTCATAACCCAAAGGTTATGACTCCCCCCACCAAAAGATTGTAGGTGGGGGGAGTGAATGTACAGCGCTCTCTCCCACCTTCAATACCACGACTGAGGTGCCCTTGAGCAAGGCACCGAACCCCCAACTGCTCCCCGGGCGCCGCAGCATAAATGGCTGCCCACTGCTCCGGGTGTGTGTTCACGGTGTGTGCGCGCACTTTGGATGGGTTAAATGCAGAGCACTGATTCCGAGTATGAGTCACCATACTTGGCCACATGTCACGTAGGAATGGGCGATAATGGGCTTAAAAATATATCACGATAATTTCTGTGAAGAAATTCAGGAACGAAGTACGTGAATGTCTTTATGAATGGGTAATTGAATCATTGACTCACTAGATTTGTTTAAATACGCAGTTCATTCATAAACGAATCACCGCTGTGTTTGAATGGAGATGCGCAGCGGCTCAGCTGTTACTTCTTTAAAAAAAAAAAAAATTTTCGTTGATGAAATAGAGCAAAATAAGGCAATTGTGTTGTTGTCAGACAATATACGTCACTTAATATTAACTTCTTGTTTAATGAACGGTTGTATTAAATCAATATCACATTTGCAAACTCCCTTAATAATCATTAAAAGCTGTCACTCATCTTAGTTTATCCCGATCTCACAAAACTCCATTATAATCGACGAAGCTCTCTACACTGCACAATGAATATCTTATTTACACCCCGTCAACACTTTGTTATAATGAGAGGATATGTCTGTGATACATTACTCAACGCTGCAGAAACACGAACGTAGGCTATATTAGAACATTTGAAGCTCCCTCAGCGCAAACACAAATATGCTGAACGGGTCAGTCGCACAGGTGCTCCTAAATATTATTTCATAGTCGCACGCAGTAGTTTTCGGTTACACTGTAGAGCCCTGAATATCTTTGTTGGACAACAGGTTTGTAAACGACTCATACACATGTAAAACTGTGTGGCAGACGTGCTACTGTAGTACATTTACTCAAGGCTCAGACCGGTTTCTGTCGCACTGTACAGCCCTATCCAAACCTGCTCCAGATTGCAGATTCAGGAGCTGCTCAATTTCACGTCCGCCTTTCTTCACGTCACTCCACACAGTCGTTCACAGAAATATGTCAACAACTAGACTTTATCGTTATTATCGCGGGAAGACGAATTCTTATCGTGTGGAGAATTTTTACCGGTATATCGCAAACGATAAGATATCGCCCATCCCTAATGTCACGTCACTTAAAGCTGGAATACAATCAGGAGTGGGAAAACAGTCAAACTCACAATCGTAGCTCTTCAAACGACTTGACGGAGTACAGCGGAGAGGTCGGATCCCTCTGAAGGACTTCAACTTGATTGGTCGTGTTCACTAGATTACTGCGGATCAGTTTATTCAGTAGCGACTGTGCTGCCTTGTCATCTGCAATTCAGATCAGCTTTAGTTACCTCTCATGTGGAGAATATACACATACTCAGATTGAAGGACACGGTGATGACTCTGCCGTAAACGTCACCTTTATCATCGTCCTCCGTCTTCTCTCCATCTGTCTTTGCCCCTTATTAATAAAAATAAGGAAAAAAAACAATACCAACAGCATTCATTATAAGACTCCACAACAGCAATACACGCACACATCTAACTTAAAAAGTTTTAATTCTCACCATTCGCTTCAGCTTTCGGTTTGTCATCTTTTTCATTTATTTGCAAGTTGCCTATCTGTAAATGAAAGTGAAAATCAGGACTGTGAGAAGTCAGAAAGAGCTTTATTGCCAAGTATGTTACGAATACAAAGAAAACGACTCAACACACACACACACACAGAGTCTGGTCAGCTATCCTTGTGGGGACGCTGCGGCTTCTTGTTCATCGACAGCCTGGGCCCACGAATCTGATGCCATGTCCTTAATTGTAAATAAAATGTTTGTCCTTAAAAACGGGAGTCGATGATTTAACAAGGGACTGTTAAATCTAACTGCACATAAAACCTTAATAAAACTAAACAAAAAAGACGCGAATGCACAAATTCATACAATGGCGTGTGTCGGTCCTCGCTGCTTATGGAGTGCGACACTCACACCTCCGGCCGGAAACAGGCTCGTCTGCGCTTGGTTCCTCTTAAACAGTCCGCTGTAGGGGTAACATGCATGGCGTGAAACGGCATCCACTGACAGGGCAAAATCTCTACTTGTGCTCCTCATAAATCACCTTCTCATTGTAATACCTATGTCATACCCATGTTATTATACAAATTTGTGTCCTCATAAACCACATAAACATACACACACACAGACAGACAGACACACAGAGACAGACACACAGAGACAGACAGACAGACAGACACACGTACACACACACACACACACACACACACACACACACACACACAGACACAGACACACACACACACTGTTAAATCTAACTGCACATAAAACCTTAATAAAACTAAACAAAAAAGACGCGAATGCACAAATTCATACAATGGCGTGTGTCGGTCCTCGCTGCTTATGGAGTGCGACACTCACACCTCCGGCCGGAAACAGGCTCGTCTGCGCTTGGTTCCTCTTAAACAGTCCGCTGTAGGGGTAACATGCATGGCGTGAAACGGCATCCACTGACAGGGCAAAATCTCTACTTGTGCATAATGTCAATTCATATCTGTACATTTTAGGGATACATGTGCACTTAAGCTATATTATAATTTAAATACAATATGAATATATGTGACTCTGGAACACAAAACCAGTCATAAGGGTCCATTTTTTAAAAAAATTGAGATTTATACTTCATCTGAAAGCTGAATAAATAAGATTTCCATTGATGTATGGTTTGTTAGGATTTGACGATATTTAGCTGAGATTACAACTATGTGAAAATCTGGAATCTGAGGCTGCAAAAGAAAAAAAAAAACCCTGAGAAAATCGCCTTTAAAGTTGTCCAAATGAAGTCCTTAGCAATGCATATTACTAATCAGAAGTTTTGATATATGCACGGTAGGAATATCTTTAAAATATCTTCGTGGAACATGATCTTTACTTAATATCCTAATGATTTTTGGCATAAAAGAAAAATCGATCATTTTGACCCCTACAACGTATTGTTATCTGATAGGTCACGGATACATCTATTTGACGTCTGCATTTACATCTGCAAGACATATGTTTTAGAGCGTTTGCTCATCTGCAATACGTCTATCGGACGTTTCCAATTAGATGTCAAAGAGACGTCTATTACAGTAGATGTCTTTAAGAGCTTGAGTGTATGTAAAACTGACATCTTACAGACATCTGTCAGATGTTTGTACACAGCAGATGCTTTCCATATCAAGTGATATTTGCAGACGTACGTGGGGGTACAAATATACGCATGCTACTTATGACTGGTTTTGTGGTCTATGGGTGTCACATATATTAAATAGCCATGGCTAGATGACTGGGTCAGAGCATTTCTAAAACAAGTCTTGTGGTGTGTCCCTGGTATGCAATGATTAGTGCTTACTAAAAGTGGTGCAAGAAAAGACAACCGGTGAACTGATGTCAGGGTCACGGATCATTGATGCACATGAGGAGCGAAGGTTAGCCTGCCTTGTCTGATCACACAGAAGAGCTACTGTAGCTCAAACTGCTGAAGAGCTTAATGCTGGCCGTGATAGAAAGAGGTCAGAAAACGCAGCGTGTCGCAGTTTGCTTCATACGGGGCTGTGCAGCTGCAGACCCAGTCCGAGAGCCCATGATGACCCCTGCCCTGTCCACCGCCAAAAGTGCCTACAAGGGGCATGCTAGCATCTGAACTGGACCATGGCCTCCAAATTTCCCAGATCTCAATCTGATTGAGCATTTATGGGATGTGCTGAACCAACAAAAGCTGACTAAGTATTGACTGTTAAGAGGTGCATTCATTCATCATTGTGGCAGAATTTCTGCTGTTCCTAAACTCTTCCAATTTCATATAATATCACTTACATTTACATTTAGTCATTTAGCAGATGCTTTTATCCAAAGCGTCTAACAAATGATTACAATAGAAGCAATCAAAAGTAAACAAAAGAGCAAAAATATGCAAGTGCTATGACAAGTATCGCCTAACGCACACATAGCAAGGTTGTTTTATATATATATACACACATACATATAACAAGTACACTCTTAAAAACAAAGGTTATTTATTGACATCAATGGTTCCACAAAGAACCTTTACCATCCATGGAACCTTCTCATTCCACAAAAGGTTCTTTACTGTGAAAAAAGGTTCTTTAGATTACTAAAATGTTCTTCACACTAAGAAAAAATGGTTCTTTTAAGAATTGTTCACAGAAAGGTTCTTTGGGGAACCAAGATTGGTTATTCTATGGCATCGCTGTAAAAAAACCCTTTTGGAAACTTTGTTTTTAAGAGTGTAGATAGAATAGAAAAAGAAGAGAGAAAGCTATAGTGTTAGAGGCCTTTTTTAAAGAAAACTAGCCGTTAGAAAACGAATAGAGAGTTCAAGTGTTAGAGGGTCACGTCAACAAAGGTACAATAGAATTAGAATAGAGTGTGCTAGAGTTAGAGGGTCAAATAAAGATGAAGAGATGTGTTTTTAGCCGTAGTTTCTTGAAGATGGCTAAGGATTCAGCGGCTCGGATTGAGTTGGGCAGGTCAGTCCACCAGGAGGGAACAGTTAATGAAAAAGTCTGTGAAAGTGATTTTGTGCCTCTTTAAGATGGCACAATAATACACCGTTCACTTGCAGAACTCAAGCTTCTAGAGGGCGCTCTGAAGTAATGAATTTAGGTAAAGGGGTGCAGAGCCAGTGGTGGTTTTGTAGGCAAACATTAATGCCTTCAATTTTATGCGAGCAGCTATTGGTAGCCAGTGCAAATTAATGAACAGAGGTGTGATGTGCGTTCTTTTCGGCTAATTAAAGATTAATCTTGCAGCGGCATTTTGGATTATCATCAATCATAACTCCAAGGTTTCTAGCTGTTTTTGAAGGAGTTATGGTTGATGAGCCTAACTGGATGGTGACATTTTGATAAAGTGATGGGTTTGTGGAAACCACAAGTAGTTCTGTCTCAGCCAGGTTGAGTTGAAGGTGATGGTCCGTCATTAAAGATTTATCTTGCTGCCGTGTTCTGGATTAATTGTAGAGGTTTGATAGAAGTGGCTGGAAGACCTGCCAAGAGAGCATTGCAATAGTCCAGCCTGGACAGAACAAGAGCTTGCACAAGGAGTTGTGTTGCATGTTCCGAAAGAAAGGGCCTGATCTTCCTGATGAATACCGTGGAATATAGCAGAGATGAAATTCCACAAACTGACTTATTGCAAAGGTGGCATCCTATCACAGTATTATGTTTGAATTCACTGAGCTCTTCAGAACTACCCATTTTTTTTCCACAAATGCTTGTAAATGTAGACGTGCTTGATTTTATACACCACTGGCATTGTGTCTGATTAAAACACCTAAAGTCTCCTGAATATTTAACAGGTGTGTCCCAATAAATTTGTGCATATTATACTATTTGTCAATGCACTTCTGTTTTTAAAAGCGGGATGTGTGGCGCTGAAAGTGTCATGTCTCATTAATTGTCTGGTAAGCTTCGGTTTTTCCTGAAACTTTAGATTTGCATTGATAGAGCATAAATGAATATTGATGAATCGCCCCAACATGAAACTATAAGTCACACTCCTCCTCTTTGCACATTTATTAGACACAGATTACAGGTGTCTTTAATGTATTTAACTTTACATAAAAAAATTCTGGTCTGAAAACATTTCTTTTACAGCATAAGATCGAATTTTTTGAGTATGCAACTAAACTTTTTTTTTTGGACCGTCTCCCTCTCAACAAGTCTCTTGACAGTAGTGTTGGGGAAAGTTCATTTTAAAAGTAATGCATTACAATATTGCATTACTAAATAAAAAAGTAACTCATTGAGCTAATTTTTATGGAAAGTAATGAGTTACATTACTTTTGCGTTACTTTTTGTCACCTGGGCTGGGCTTGCTTTTGTTTTTTAATAACAAAAAACTGTAAAGCTAAAGGCCCGTTCACACTAAAAGTGAAATTAATGAGCGCCAGACCTAATGGAACAAAACCATACGTCCAATATGAAAATTCACTATTTTAATATTTTATTTTAATCTCTCATATTGCTTTACCCATGAAGACCTATTTTCACACATTCATATTTGCATATATCTGTATATAAGTACAATCTGTATATCTACAATTTGTTTTTGTATTTTTCTTGCCAGTCATATTCTAAATCTCAGCATGCGTGTCAAAACTGAAGAGGCGTTGTAAATTGTACAGCATGTTCTTTCACAGATCAGTCGTCCAAATGCTGCAATACAGTGACAAAGTGCAAGTTTTGATATCAGTAGTTCTCTACATTGCCTGTAGATGCTGCCCCACACCTCTCTAACGTTTTCACAGACAGTTCTCAGTGACAGACGAGAAGAATTTGCCAGAATGAGACATTATATATTTAAAACTATGGGAACATTTATATTGTTCTGTTCTCTCTGCATTTGGACTTTCTTCTGTGGAGCAAGAAAGAAATTCAAGCATTGAGTCTCTAATTATGTGTTCAAACAAAAATACATACACTGTAAAAAAATGATTGTGATTTTAACAGTAAAAGACTGTAAAAATGCTACAGTAAAAACCTGTTAACTGGTTAACAGTAAGTTTCCATACTATATTTGGTGAATAAATGTCATTACATTTAATGTAATTTTACAGTAAAATACTGTTAAAAATACGGTTTTTGGAAGTGAAAAGGAAAAAGTAATTGTATAATTTACAGTGACAAACCGCAAATTGACACTCCCAGAATTCCCTGCATGACACTTCATGTTTTTTTGTTGAAATAACATGTTTCTTCTTAGTTTTTTCTTATCAGTTGTGTACACTAGGGTTTAATCTTACATCTAATGTTGTTAAATTAATGTTTATTGCATTATTTCAGTATCGTGTCTGTCACCATGATGGGGTTTAGTGTTTGTGTGAATGAGACCGTGTGCACCTTCTATATATAAGTATTGCCCTCCTCAGCTCGTAGAAAAGCTGTTTGTGATGAGCTTTGGTTCATCATGTGACTTTCTCATCACCACCAGTTTTTGGTGGTTATCAGTTCATTACATTGGCTCAAAACAGATATTAACACTTCAATATGTTGGTTTATTAACATTACATCAGTTAATGAAATACAGTATTTTATTGTGAATTTAAGTTAAGTCTGTAAAACCTAAAATGTTGCTACCATATTTTTTACGGTGAAGTTCTGGCAACCACAGCTGCCGGTATTTTACCGTAAATGTCCCAGATTTTTTTTTTGTTTTTTTACAGTGTAGGCTTTTGATTCAGTTCATTTAATCTATGCATCTATTGCTTACACAGTGTTGTAAATTAATACCTACATTATACCAAAATTATACCTTCATTTTATTATAAGCTCTCTTTTTATTTCTATAATGATTATTGACTATTTTACTGTTTCACTATCAAGATTGTGGTCTGGCTGACTCTCTTTAAATGAGTAATTGATTCTGGTTTGTTCTCTTGTTGAATAGGCTGACTGATGGTCGCATTCTGCTTGTGTCTAAAGATTGCATCAGTTTTCGTCGAGAAACATTCTTTTCTTCCCAAAAGTATTTGTAACTGGGGAGAAAGAGGGAAAACCTTGTCTTTTTATCTTTGCTATTCATAATGATGATCTTTGCAAGTGTCCATGGTAACCAGCGATAGCAAGATTACGAAATGCTCCTTCACTGCACACACAGTTTTCAGTTCACCAAAAATATATCTGTTTTCAGATACAGCTGACGACACCTTTATGCAATACAGCAATCCACAATCTTTGAGCTAGTATTTTCACCTTCTCTTCCTAGTGAGCTGAAATGCTCAAACATTTTCCGCTATGATTTGCACATTAAAACAATCTAAATCAACATGAGAAAACTTGGAATATTTTATATATTTATTTTTAATAATATATTAGAATTTTATTTCTCTGACTGTTTATTATTATTATTATCATTATTATTATTATTTTGTTTTTTACAATTTTTGATTTATTTATAAAAAAAAATTTAATACCGGATTCAGATGTGTCAGTCTGCATTCAGGGGTCAGATATTTCCTATAATTCATAGTGTGAATGCTATAGTTCCATATTTCCATCCACATATTTTAATGCAAATTTGGGGACAGCGCATAAAAACAAATGCTGGATGGAAAAACCAAGATGTACATAAAATCTTAAAATGTGAGTAAAAAAACATATGCACTCAATTAAGGCAGATATTTATTTACACACAAACTACGATGGAACCAAACTTACTGAAAAAAATCCTTGATGCACAACAAAAAATTTTTTTTGGGAATTTGCCTCTAGAGATTATGTGATTGGATAGTTGATAAAAAAAAAAGATATGTTTGGATGGACCGTGAGGTCTGAACATATTTTAAACATCATTTGACTTGAAAAAGAGTGTGTGAGCGGAGATGGTATAGTAAATATAATAATTTATATTCATTTATTATCTAGAAAAAAGAGCCGGGAAAAACAGGGATTCACAAAAGTTTCCTGCAATATTCACATTTTTAGCATAAGTTAATTTTGCATCTTTGGATTGAAAGAGCTACCTATGCAGCTACAGCTACCTAAACGACCTTTTTAGTATTATATTTTACTGTAATATTGTTGCAGCGTTTGTCTTGTTGCTAGGCTGATTGTTTCGTACATTGTAGTGGACTATTTTTTTCTTAGTGAAGGTTAAGATTATAAAACAATCTCAACTCAAATATATAATTTCCACATACTTTTTATTAGGTGAGTAGTCATTTGATATTTTATTATCATAAGTTTTATACGTAATAACTTGGCGCTTGGCTACCACACCATAAACTGCCAACACATACGCATCCCAAACGTATGCCATTTCAATCTCAAGAAGTCTAAAGGTTGCGCTAGATGATAAAATAGCAGCAATAGCATTCATATGCAGACATTTACTGGTTTTGCCTGTAAAAGTAAGGCAATCAACAAGAGCTCTGACTGCAATGATTTCGTATCCAGAGTGCTTTATTGTGTTAGTAGACAGGCAATCATTCTCCAGTAACGTGTTTCCAGCACTGCCTTATTACGTTCTTAATAATACATTAGTTTCTTTATAATGCTGACACTCAATAGCTATTTGGTACCCTTTCATCTGGACAAAACACTAAAAAGATTGGATTTGTAGAATGTTGATTTATCGAGTCTACAATATGAACACGCTACTCTGAATTTGAAGGACTCTTAAAATCAAGGGAAGTGAAACAATAGAGAAACTCTGTGTTTTGCTTCACCCTCCTAAAATGAAGGTCTGATGCTTCAAATCCTGGCGTCAGGACTTCAATGAGTCTGTTTGGGTCCTTTAGACATGCGGGTCTAATCCAGCGCCCAATGGTGGATTTCCATCTGGGCCGGCATATTTTATTCAAGAGCTTGACTTACACAGTTACCAGCCATGTTGCCCTGGGCTTTTACACGGTCGCTCCACGCCACCGAGAAACAAAGAGCCCACTCTGAAAACGATCTCTATGTAATAGCTTGTGAAGTGACCTCTTGGCTTCTGCAGCGGAGCGTTTGTTAGAGGTGTGCGTTCAGCTGCGGACGGCTGATGCATTTTAAATGCTTTTCCTCAGAACCTCTGAACTACACAATAGGGTTACATCATCCTCAGTGGAAAGCCAATCGGTGGAACGCAGTCTGATTTTTGATATTTTAATTAGCAGCTGTAGCTCTGTTACATCATATTTGCCATCGCAGTTTCATTTCCAGACACTGGCGGTTGCCAGGACTGAAAGATTTCCACAGAGAGCTCGAGGCGATTGTTCGCGGTCGAAAACGAATGCGTGCCGCAATTGTTCCGAAGGCTTTCTTTTGAAGCCTCTGCACCAAAAATCACTCTCTGAAACATTCTCGTACACTTCCACTGACGACTTTGCGGTAGCAAAGAGAGCAGAAACCTGTAACGGTAACCATGGAAACAGTCCAGTCAGCCAGCAGTGTATGTAGCCTTCTGGTGTGCATGGTGTACATACTGAGTGAGGCTCTCTTGACTCACACTCCCAACAAAATCACAAGCAGCCCTCCAAACGAATCCACACCGCACACACACTGCAGCTGACACATCTGACCTAATCAGTCATTTAAACACCATGGCTTACTGTACTCTAGGATGTAATGATATAAGAGTGCTTTAAATGTATTTAACTATAGGACGAATTTTGAAAGGTAAATAGTATGCATTCACTTTGATTCAAGACACACACACACACACACACACACACACACACATTTATCATATCAATCATTGCACAATACTGTATGATTTAATGATTCATTATTTAAATTTAAGGATTTCACAATACAGAGAACATTATAATGTTTATATATGTATGTACATACATACAGATTTATTAGATATTATTTATATAATGATTGATTTACCATATAAATCATTGCACTGATATATTGTATGATTTAATTATGAATTATTTAAGTGTAAGGATTTAACAATATATATATATATTACAGAAAATATGATGACATGTTGAATATGTATGTACACATTTTATTACCGATATTATTTATATAATGATTGATTTATCATATAAATCATTACACAGTGAGATATGATTGAATTATTAATGAATATGAATAATTATTAATTAGAAATGAATTAATATTGATATTTTATTATTTATTATATTCTTATGTATATAATGATTGTATATATATATATATATGGTTAAAATAGAATAGTTTCTATTTTAATATACTTTCAAATATAATTTATTTCTGTGATGCAAAGCTGAATTTCCATCAGCCATTACTCCAGTGTAAAGTGTCACATGATCCTTCAGAAATCATTCTAATATGCTGATTTATTATTAGAATTATCAATGTTGGCAACAGTTGTGCTGCCAAATATTTTTTTGGAAAAAAATTCAATCTTTGATGAATAAAAATGAATGAAAAGTTAAAAAAGAACCGCATTTATAAAAAAGAAATCTTTTCTAACAATATAAATCTTTGCTATCACTTCTTATCAATTTAACACATCCTTGCTGAATAAAAGTATTAATTTATTTTAAAAAAGAAAGAATAAAAATGTACTGACCCCAAACTTTTGAACGGTAGTGTACATTGTTAGAAAAGATTTCTATTTTAAATAAATGCTCTTCTTTTTAACTTTTTATTCATCAAAGAATCCTGAAAAAAGTATCACAGGTTGCAAAAAAATATTAAGCAGCACAACAGTTTCCAGCACTGATAATAAATCAGCATATTAGAATGATTTCTGAAGATCATGTGACACTGAAGACAGTAATGATGCTGAAAATTCAGCTTTGATCACAGAAATAAATGAGGTTTTAATGTATATTAAAATAGAAAAACGTTATTTGACATCGTAATATTTCACAATATTAAATTTTTTCCTGTATTTTTGATCACAGCCTTAATGAGCATAAGAAACGTCTTTAAAAAGATGAACAATCTTTCTGATATAATTATTAATTATAGACATAATCATACATATACATGTATTCATATGTACAGTATGTATAGATAGGTAAAAAGATAACGGTTTAATGTTCAAAAAATGTATGCATATATAATTTTATGATGTAAATATATGTAATGTAACTGTTTATTAACTTATTTTAATTATAACAATTATTGCTTTATTAAATTATTTTTTCGCTTCATTTTGAAAACCTTTTTCTGGTGGTTAGACACTGATTAGCACTGCTCAGCACTATATGGCGACAGACAAACATGGATAAAGAAATTAGTTCCATCAGCATAAAAACAAATGTGAAAGTTTGTTTCGGCTTCTGAACAATCTACGTCAGCAGCGCAAACATTCCAAATACTCGACTAATTACAGCCACCCGTCCACAGAACCCTTCCACAGCTTCCATTTCCAAACCCACCACAACATTTCCCTATTCTGATCATGCCTCTGCAGGCATCCACTTTAACATGTGTGAGTCATATTGTGTCTTCGGTTCGGGCTCGGAGCCCGGAGCCCGGAGCCTCAACCGAAGCAAAACATAGAAGCAAAATGCAAATTGCATCAGGTGCCAGATTATTTGCATGTCTCTACCAAACACACACCAGGCTGTGCCACCACACAGCGCCGACTTCCCTTGTGCGTTACGTAACGCCTTCTGACGTGAGCTAACGTTATTACATCCTGCGGTCTTCTCTGGGATTTTTGACTTTTTTTAAACGCATGATGTCACAATCTGAACTAGCAGACCCTCAGACTGCTTTTTAGGAAAAGTCTCCAACTGGAGCGAGTGTCCTCGAATGCCTTTTTTAGGATGCTTTTTCATTTTGGCATAGTGCTGAATAGGTAACAGGCACTAGAGAGCGATAACTTGTATAAGCCAAGCCTACTATACAGGGCTTAGTAGTAATATCATTTATATTATATGTATTGCTCCTCCATGTTGCCAGATCCTCTATTGTGGTTTCCCTAGTGGACACAATGTAGATTTCAGGAGGGTTGAATCTGTCTCCACGGCAGCCAGTGTTTCTAATGAAGGTTACTTCCAGACTGGCAGAAGCTCTTGAAAACTCCCTCGTATAGTTTGCAGATCATATTTGCTCCGAAACGCCACGTGATTCCTCGGTGGACTGGACTTAAAACGGTGAGCTTTGACAATGCTCATCCCAAACCCAAGTAAGGGTTCCAAGCTGGTGGCAGAGGCGGAAATGTCACGTCTCCTGGATTTGAGCGCGCGCACAGATTTAACCGGGCTAAACGGAGCATTAGAGATGTGTCAGGAAGAGAAAAAAAAAAAAACGTTTGGAATGTTTCTCAAAATCTTTATTATTACAGATATTCTGTAGAAATGTTCTGTGAGATAAATACGTAAGACGTTCTTACGAGGTCTTGAGGTTCGTCATGCATGACTAGAATACATCACAAGTAGTATGAAAGAGCCCTGTAAACATGACCACCGAATATTAATAAACCTGCGCACGTGAAGAAAGCACAGAAAGATACGTTTCTTGTCAGGTTAAATTTGGCACATCTACAGCTAATATGCTTTACGATAATATGGTTACTGTCCTTAAACTGACATTCCAGATCGAACCGAACATCAAATGAATGAAATGAAACGAAGCATTTCACAGTTAAGCTACATACAAAACATTTATCCAAAGCTAAAGTCACTTCTCGTCATCGTTCCATTATATAAAACGGTTGCTCAACCTTCAACACTGCAAAATATGTATCCAAAGATTTAATAAATAGCTAGTAGTGGAACCTCTTTGGAGGTCCACTCTTGGAAGAAACATTGCTAGCATACCATTAACACCACCAGTAGGCTACTGGGTTAAGTACTGGTTTGATGTTAATGGTACTGTTTGCACAGTCTATCGAATTGCTTCATTAGAACCAAACAAAAAGAAGAATCCGGTCTCTAATGAGACCGAACCCTGTCATTGCACATATCTCGGAGTATAGTTTGGAAAACACAGTATTCCTTCAAGCCCCTGGGCCGCTCTTCCGGACCGCCGGTTCACGCTGTAAACCCTGGACAATGGAGTTTGGGAGATGGAGAGGAGAATGCGTGGAGTGCTTGTCGCCAGATGGGAGAGAGTGCCTCTTCACAACGTCTTTGGATAGAGGTCAAGAGTCTTTGGGTCTGTTCACGCCGACGAGGACTTCTCTGTGCTCTTGTCCAGTGCTTTGCCATCGTTGTCTTCCTCGATGACTGCCAGTGAACAGAGACACAAGGGTTATGATGAGAAACCAACTCACAGATATCCTCTATTGTCTACGCACTGGCACAAAGATGGAGATTCCATGTTGCCATGAATTTTAATACATCAGAAATGGCGCAATACATCACTGTCGAAGCAGAAAGCAGACGGTTTATAAGCTCAACCCGATCGTATTGAATTCGACGCGCACATTTTTGCGCGTAAAGGCATATAATCGAACATGGAATTGCGCATCATTTCAAACGATTCCTTTTGCTCGTGTGATAAACAAAGGCTTTGCCCGTTACCTCTTTTGCTTCTCCCGATCTGCCCCAGCTTTGGTGGTCGTTTATTCTGGTTGGCACCGAAAAAGTTGTTGGTGTCTTGGAGGCGGCAGGTGAAGGAAAGGTGTTCCTCGTCCCCGTCGTTGCCATAATGAGTCATTTTGTCCTCGTTATACGGTAATACATCCGACATGCTGTATGAACCGACCGCGGCTACTGTATCTGCTGTTGAATCGATAGCGCGAAGTGAATTTTGTGGAGCGAATCTCTCGGCTGTTTACCTCTATCGCACGTGTCTCCGCGAGTGGATGGCGAGGACGCGAGGCGAATGCATGTGATTTCCTTCGTTCAGTTCAAACCCGAGTCAGTTACTCCTAACTGCCCAACGCTGGAGTGCTGGAGAGGCGAATGGACGCTCGAGCGCAATGCGCCTTTGCGCTCTCGGGGCTTGTCGGCGGCTGGAGCGTCGTATGGAAAACCTGAGAAACAAATGCAAATTGGGAAGCGATGCAAAACAAAGATCCCTGATGGAGAATGAGCGTCACTGAGGCGCGGGCTTCCTCTCCAGCTCTTTCATTGCAGCTATCGCCAATATTAATCTTGGAAAATGTCCAAGCTATTTGCGCGTGGAACAAAATGCATCCATGTGTCATAGATGTCCGAGATGATAAATCTTTTGATATTTAATTATGATTTAATGCACATTTACAATCATGTAATATCTCTATTCATGTTCATACATGTTCAGACAACGTTTATAACATTCTATACAACATTTCTGATTTAACCTCTTAAGACCCAGCAAAACATTTTAGGAAAAAATGTGTATTTTTTGATGTCATTACATTGTTTAGTGCAGGGCTGTCCAAACTCGGTCCTGGAGGGCCGGTGCCCTGCAGAGTTTAGCTCCAACCCTAATTAAACACACCTGAAGCAGCTTATCAAGCTCTTACTAGGCATACTAGAAACTTCCAGTCAGGTGTGTTGAGGCAAGTTGGAGCTAAACTCTGCAGGACACCGGCCCTCCAGGACCGAGTTTGGACAGCCCTGGTTTAGAGCATTTTTAAAAAATGTAATAAAAAAATGATATTTCATTCATAAGTTATGCTACGTCCTTGGTAGAGGACATCGGGACTCAATTCTTTAAAAAAAATAAAAATACATGAATGAACATGCATAGGCAAAAACAATAGATTTTTTTAAAAATCACCAATACACTTTTAGTTTTCAGTTTTTTTTTATTTTTTTTTTACCAAACTTTGTATAAAGATAATTCTCAACTATGTTAGAACAGAATTATTTGATATACCATTTTTCTTCATGCACAATTTGTGTAAAATGGCCACAAACAGGTTTTCTCATTATATATAATGTATCTATAAACTAAATCTAATTTGCATATTAATGCATTTTTGGGGCAACATGTAATGAAAAAAGAAGTGTAATAATGGGAGTAATAATTGACAAGATTTTCGTAATAATATATAATATTTCATAGGAATATTGAAATATATTTTCTTTCCCTATTCATTTGTTGTGTCTCCCAAAATGCGTAATAAACATGCTTTTAGTCCCGGTGTCCTCATATATGAAATCAACCTCCTGTTTCGTAACAGAAAGTCATATTTTGATTTGAAACCCCATAACATTTTCCTGAGATATATTATAATATTTCCATAAGAGTGTCATTAAATTAATATCAGACATTTTTGAAGACCAAGGAGAGGGAGGGGTCATGGTGAAACATCCAAACATTTAGTATCTCTGAAAAGCCCTGAATGTGCTCTGTACAGGACTTCCAGACTTAAAACTGTGGCATGTACAGTCTCAGAGAAATTCACTAAAATAGAATGTCCTCATATGAGGATGCAGGGTCTCAGGAGGTTAATGACTTTTAAAAATGCCATGTACACTCTTAAAAATAAAGGTGCTTCGAAAGGTTCTTCAAGCGATGCCATAGAAGAACCATTTTTGGTTCCACAAAGAAGCATTCAGTCAAAGGTTCTTTAAAGAACATCTCTTTCTTACCTTTTTATAATCTGAAGAACCTTCTTTCGCCACAAAGAACCTTTTGTGAAACAGAAAGGTTCTTCAGATGTTAAAGGTTCTTTATGGAACCATTTAGACAAAAAGTTTCTTCTATGGCATCGTGACGCACCTTTATTTTTAAGAGTGTAGTGTATCCATCAAGCAGCCTACTGAGTGTACAGTCTTCAAACATATATCTTTTTTCCCAAATAAAACTTTTTTTTAATGTGTGAAATCTTAACGTTGAGACAGACACGAGGATTCAGATTTTAATAATACTGAAAATCAGAATTGCTAAAACTTAATATAGGCTATGCTGGACAAAAAAAAGTATAAAGTCCAAAAATGTCTGGTGAGGATATTATTATTATTATAACTACTTTAGCTTTATTTTCATTTATGTCATGAAAGAAGTTGAACCATGAACTCAGTTGTATATACCAATGAAGAAAAGCCATTATAGTATAAAAGCACATATAAAGGACTGAATTATTAATAATATGCATCCTCTTAATTTATTCCAGTTTCTTTTATATGAGCAGTGACGGTTTGCGACAAAGACATATATTGAGGCTTATTGATATAGTGTTTTTTCTCAGTCCTGAAATCAATCCTGAAGTACTTAAGTACAGCACATTTTGGATGTCTCTCTTATTATGCAATACACCTGCGTCACCTCGATTGCTCATTTGTAGAGGATCCAAGACCTGAGCTGGGTAAACAGACATATGTGAATTTTACAAATAAATGAACTGTATGCAGCACATTTCATCACCTGTGGTCATATCGCTGTAGTGAAACTGAGGGTTTATCAGGAGTCAGAAAACCAGCAAATCAGAGACAGGCCAGTGTTTTTACACTTTAAGAAAACAGTTAAAGGGTTAAGGCACACGATTGTGTAAATTAAATAAGCACTGACTCAGTTTAATAACATTGAGAGCCATCTACATTTTGTAAGACCTCACATTTTAGATGTAGCAAGAGCCCATGTGTTATTTTATTCAGTAATTTTATCCTTATTGCATGCTTTTTTAGTTAAAACCCGACCAAACAGAATAAGATATTAAAACATGCCTGTAAATCACAAGAGAAGGCAATATTGGATGTTTCCCCCCTCTGTGTATAGGTTTTCATTTTGTAATATCAGAAGCTGTAGTGATGCTGAACTCATACTGGCACAATCTGGATATATGAGCTGAGGGGGTTTGCTTCTCTGTCCAAGATTTCGAGAGCATAATCTTCTGCACCAGGCGCAGTTCTAACCTTTCCAGGATTGAGCAGCAGACATTGTCACTCCGCTGCAGAAACGAGCGGGATGAAAGCGAGATGCACTGCTTCCTCCCATCTGTGAATGAGAGGACATTTTGTTCCGTTCTATCTGATCTGAATAGCTGAAATGGGAAACGCACAGAGCCGGTTGAGCCTCGTCTCGGTTTGCTAGAAACCAGCCTGTTTCCTCTGAGAGAGGTCATTTGAATGCTTAGGCTTCAGACAGTTTAATATTGGGAAGAATGATGAAGATGAGCTGAGTGTAGAGTTGCCAAATTCCGAATAGGAAAATATAGGACAATTGTGATTCTTTACAGAAAAGTAAGGGACGCTCAAAATATTCATACTGTACCGCATATGTAATTTATGTGTGTCTGCAGTTAAAGGGTTAGTTCACCCAAAAATGAAAATTCTGTCATTAATTACTCATTAATTATTTTGGAGAGTATCAGCTGGACGTAAACAGTGTATGCTGTTCTGTGTCAGGTGCGTCACATGGATACACTGTTTCCGTTCAGATCAAATCACAACAATGTAGGAAACAGATCCGATGTGACGCAACTGACACAGAACAGCATACGAACGTTTACGTCCAGCGCATATTCTCCAAAATGGCACCAGGGTGATGCGGAGGAGATGTTGAATAAAGATGTTTTTTTTTTCTTTTGAGCGCAAAAAGTATTCTCGTAGCTTCGTATAACTGCGGTTGAACCACTGATGTCACATGGATTATTTTACAGATCTCCTTGCTATGTTTCTGGACTTGGGAACATTTCAGTTGCGTTGCTGTCTATGCAGGGTCAGACAGCTCTCAGATTCCATCAAAAATATCTTCATTTGTGTTCCGAAGATGAACACAGGTTCTTCTTAAGGTCTTACGGGGTTGAAACGACACAAGGGTGAGTAATTAATGATTTTTGGGTGAACTAACCCTTTAACTGCAGACACACATAAATTACATATGCGGTACAGTATGAACCGCAGTTGTATTGCAGTCTATGGAGGGTCAGACAGCTCTAAGATTCCATCAAAAATATCATAAAATAATATTAATTTGTGTTCCGAAGACGAACAGGTCTAAGGTCTTACGGGTTTGAAACGACATGAGGGGGAAGTGAAGTGACGTGACATGTGGCCAAGTATGGTGACCCATACTCGGAATTAGTGCTCTGCATTTATCCCATCCTAAGTGCACACACACAGCAGTGAACACACACACAACGTGAACACACACCCGGAGCAGTGGGCAACCATTTATGCTGCGGCGCCCGGGGAGCAGTTGGGGGTTCGGTGCCTTGCTCAAGGGCACCTCAGTCGTGGTATTAAAGGTGGGAGAGAGCGCTGTACATTCACTCCCCCCACATACAATCCCTGCCGGTACGAGACTCGAACCCGCAACCTTTGGGGTACGAGACTCGAACCCGCAACCTTTGGGTTACGAGTCAAACGACATGAGGGTGAGTAATTAATGACAGAATTTTCATTTTTGGGTGAACTATCCCTTTAAGTATGTGGTTTTCAAAAATAATCACATTTGTTTCGCTCAATCTATTTATGTACAATTAAAAAAAAATGTTCATGTCATGCACGTTACTCAAACCATTGGCCTGAGTAAATTGTACCACTATAGAATTGTGACTGGATTTGTTTTGTTTCGGAAATTGTTATCGTATTGGACTAAAGTTTACTGACTTTACTCACACAGCGTATAACAATTTCTCCTAAAATTTGATAATTTTGTACTTTTGAGGGATTTCTCCCCCCCCCCCCCCCCCCCCCCCCTTCCTC
>NW_015505731.1:682887-705114 GCF_001515645.1 Sinocyclocheilus grahami
CCCATATTGTTACACGGCCATATTTGGTGTGCCTGGACAACAGTGCTGGGAAAACTTACTTTTAAAAGTAATGCATTACAATATTGCATTATTTCCCAAAAAAGTAGTGTTACTTAGTTACTTTTTATGGTAAGTAATGTATTCCATTATGTTGGCGCTACTTTTTCTCATCTAGACTGGGCTTGCTTGTTTGATTTTAGATTAAAAAATGTCTATTTTTGGCAAATGTAAAAGTCCTTTTACACCAAAAGTGTAATGAATTAGCCTCAGATTTAGTCTAGAACTACAGTAACGCCTATGCACTTATGATTTCTCTCAACTTTGGGACAGGAGGGCTGTCAGTCAATACATGGGAAAACAAAACAACCTATTTAATTACCATTACTTATTTAAAAAGATAGCTCAGATATTTTCATGTAAAAGTAATGTGTTGCGTAGTTAGTTGAAAAAAAGTAATCTGATTATGCAAAAGTAATCTGATTATGTTACAAGTAATGCATTACCCCCAACACCGCTGGTCAAATATGGCAGGCCTACAAAAAAGTCAGGTCAGGAACAAAGAATAGAAGGTTAAAGGTTTAGCATTTAGCATCGTTTCTCCCTGTCGACCCCTTTTAGAACAAAAGTGTGACCCATTTCCACCAGTTGTAAACTTCACTAACCACATGCAGATCTTAAATAACTAAATTACAAACAGACATACAAAATATTTTATGGTACAGATCATAAAATGAATCTTGGTCAGCTTATTTACAACAAGTTCTACTTGTCCTGGCACGTGAAATTAGCTTTGTTCTTTAGTATTTACTTATTTTTGTGTGGCATATTCATTCACAATGGCTTTCTCTGTGGGAACATGCTCTTCTGCGATTTATTTCCCATGAAACTCTATTCAGAGATCCATCAGATTACTCCGTTTCAGCCAAACATGTTAGCAGCCCTCCTCAAAAACGTAATTATTCCCATATGACCTGTATTGTTGGTTGGTTTAACCTTTACGCTTAATGTTACCTATTGTTTTTAATTATGTAAGTAATGAATGATGCCCCAGATACATAAAAGTTATCATGATCAAACTGAACTTTTGGTATGCATTTATATGATGCACGCATAAACTGCTGCGAATCATTGTGTGTAATTCGTGCGGCGATCGTCTTACACGTGGTGTCATGTGCAGGCAGTGAAACCAAAAGCTCCTGGAACTGATGCCACCTTCAGAGAAGAGTAATTGCAGACACACCCAGTCCTATTAGATGCGCAAACATCCATTGTTGCAAGAACGGTACAACGTCAAATCTTTTTATTGCTTCCCAGTCACAGCAATTGAACTAAACAAAGGCAAATTTTCTGCATTTAATATCCTTTGGCGAAACCGTTTGGGGTAATTCCCTTGTAAATAAGCAATTTAAAGGGAGACTGTTTATTATTACAACTATATGCATGACATCTAGCTGCTAACTGATATTAAAACGTAGTCATCAGTCTTCACAACATCACTGTCAGACGTTTTTGTTCATTTATCATGTATATTAATCACATTACTTAAGAGTTTGTAAGTGTATTGTAGTTTTAAGAGGCCTTCACATTACATTTTTAACTCTGGAGCTCAAAACCAGTCTCAAGTCCATGGGGTATATTTTTAGCAATAGCCAAAAAAAACATTGTATGGGTCACAATTATCGATTTTTCTTTTATGACAAAAATCATTAGGATATTAAGTAAAGATCATGTTCCATGAAGATATTTTGTAAATATCCTACTGTAAATATATCAAAACTTAATTTTTGTTTAGTAATATGCATTGCTAAGAACTTCATTTGGACAACTTTAAAGGCGTACATTTTTTTATTTTATTTTAAACCCTCAGATTCCAGATCTTCAAATAGTTGTATCTCGTCCAAATTTCGTCCTATCCTAACAAACCACAAATCAATGGAAAGCTCATTTATTCAGCTTTCAGATGGTGTATACATCTCAATTTCGAAAAATGTACCCTTATGACTGGTTTTGTGGTCTAGGGTTACATTTTATTTCAAATGCTTACATTTATGGCTGTTTGATGTTTTTCATTTTAGATGTTTTAGAATGATGTTTTCTATTTTATTCTATTCTATTTTAAAATGGATTTTTTTCCCCAGTGATGCAGAGCATCATTACTCCAGTCTTGAGTGTCACATGATCCTTCAGAATTCATTCTAATATGCTGATTTACTGCTCAAGACAGATTTCTGATTATTATCAGTGTTGAAAACCATTTAATTTGCAGTTTAGTTACTGCATAATATTTTTATAGAAACTACAGGTGCATCTCAATAAATTAGAATGTCGTGGAAAAGTTCATTTATTTCAGTAATTCAACTCAAATTGTGAAACTCGTGTATTAAATAAATTCAATGCACACAGACTGAAGTAGTTTAAGTCTTTGGTTCTTTTAATTGTGATGATTTTGGCTCACATTTAACAAAAACCCACCAATTCACTATCTCAACAAATGAGAATATGGTGACATGCCAATCAGCTAATCAACTCAAAACACCTGCAAAGGTTTCCTGAGCCTTCAAAATGGCCTCTCAGTTTGGTTCACTAGGCTACACAATCATGATGAAGACTGCTGATCTAACAGTTGTCCAGAAGACAATCATTGACACCCTTCACAAGGAGCCACAAACATTCATTGCCAAAGAAGCTGGCTGTTCACAGAGTGCTGTATACAAGCATGTTAACAGAAAGTTGAGTGGAAGGAAAAAGTGTGGCACGACATTCTAATTGATTTAGATGCACCTGTATTTTTTTTTTCAGGATACATCTTGGCATTTACTTCTTTTGTAACTAAATGTGCATATCTTTTCTGTTGCTTTTGATTGATTGAACGTGTCTTCACTAAATAAAATTATTAATTCTTTTTGACCTTATTGAAAAATCTTTAAAAGGTACTGTATGTCCCAGGGGCCAGGGATTTTCATTTTTTTATGAAAACTTAATATATAAATATATTTAAATCATATGTTAAAATCCTATTAAAACAATTTACCATGCCTTTTCCACCACTTTTCAAATTCCTTTTAGGTAACGGCTTCAATGTTATGAAAATCATGTTTTAAACTATGATGATATAAGCAAGCAGTGAAAAAATTAACAATATAGTTTATACAGTATTGTGAGTAAATGATTTATATACAATACATTTTTGAAAATTAAGGTTGTTCCACAGTTCTGCCTACATTTCCACTACAACAAACCAAAAAAAAAAAAAAGGAAAAAAAGAAAGGTAGAAAAATTACGATAATTACTATTCATGAATTGAGTTTTTCTATAGTGTATAATTTCAGCTGTTATTTTGTAATTATACAAAAGTATTTAGTATGCATAAATTATTTTATTAGGAAAATGTTTAAAATATTATATTCTATCACTGTCATTTCCACCACATAATGACGTGGAATGAACCACAGAATCATTTAAGATGTGGTGAAAATATTGACAAAAAAATGAAAGAATTTTCCATTATGTATATTCACTGTTGGACATTGGTAATGGACAAATTATATAATGTGCTGAGAAGTAATGTGGTTTGAACAATATTGTTTGCACATTATATGAATGCAAGTATTGGAGAAAGCACAAGAGAAGTTTAGTCTTTCCTGCTGAAAAGACCGACTGACTTAAGGCATCGTGAATATGGGCTGTATATTGTCTGGTCAATCCACCTGCGGAACCTGGACACGGCTGTATAAACCCCTGGAAACCTAGAATCTCCACAGCCATTTCCCCAAGAGACCAGGCCATAAACACATCCATCACACACCAGCGGCCCTCCGGAGTCTCCCTGGAACACCAGAACGCCAACATCCTTATAGAGCATTTGAATGGGTAACGGAGAATGTCAGCTGGTCATTACCACTAGTGTTTTTCCACTTTACCTTACACGCATCTTTTCCTCCTGTGCTGGACCCAGCGCAGATCATGTTTGCTGTGATGTTTCCGCTGAAGGAGTTACTGCTGTTGCACTTGGAGGTGGAGACAATGGGGAGTTTGACCGTACGCAGGGTGAGGGGCGTCAAACCTCCGCTGTGGCTGGTGGAGCCCCATCCAGACACCCGGCACATCCTGCCCGCCAGCAGCCCTGCGTTCTGTTTCGGGAGCGGGGCGAGGGACATGTACCTGTTCAGCTCTATGGGCGCACTAAGCTGAAAGAACCCACACCCAGAGACAGGCATACAGATCAGAGTTGATATAAAAGCACAGCGAACTCAATATTAACTTACATTGTATAACGAGTAAATAAAACATTATTGGAGTACATTTAGAAGGAAAATACTATTTCAGTCTTTCTACTTTGTTTAATACAATGTGTTACTTGCTGTTTCATTGTAATCAGTGTTTTTGAACGAATTGATTGAATGAACAATTCAGTGACTAATTTCAGACAGAAACTGTAATTTTGAACAAATGTGTTGAATGAATGATTCAATGATTAATTCTCAAAGCATATCGCATACTTTCTGAGTAGGTCCTTCTTTTGATTAAGCACTTCAGAAGTATGTTCTGTATAGTAGAAGTGTGCAGTGTTGAATGAAATCCGGATGTACAGTGCCCTCCACTAATATTGTCACCCTTGGTAAATATGAGCAAAGGTGGCTGTGAAAATAAATGTGTATTGTTTATCCTTCTGATCATTTTTATTCAAAAAATTCACAAAATTCTAACCTTTCATTGAAGTAAAACAATGGAATGTGATGGGGAAATCTCATGATGAAATACATGTTTTTTACTAGTTCATGTTGGCCACAATTATTGGCATCCAATTATTGCAACGTCCTTTTCCCATAATAACAGCTCTGAGTTTCTCCTATAATGCCTGAAGAGTTTGGAGAACACCTGAAAAGAGATCAGAGACCATTCCTTCATACAGAGCCTCTCCAGATCCTTCAGATTCACAGCTCCGTGTTGGTGCTTATTCTCTTCAGTTCACCACAATCATTTTCTGTAGGGTTCAGGTCAGAGGACTGGGACGGCCATAGCAGAAGCTTCATGTTGTGCTCAGAGACACATTTTTGTGTTTGTTTTGGATTATTGTCCCGATGGAAGATCCAACCACGACCCATTATAAGATTTCTAACAGAGGCTGTCAGGTTTCGATTTTTTATCTGTTGGTATTTGATAGAATCCATGATGCTATGCATCTGAACAAGATGTTCAGGACCTCCGGCACAAAAACAGGCCGACAACATTAAAGATCCATCAGTATATTTAACTTTGGGCATGGGGTACTTTTTATCCCTGTTTGCACCAAACCCATCTAGTGGTAAAAAGCTCTATTTTTAGTTTCATCTGACTACAGAAGCCAGTGCCATTTGAAGATCCAGTCGTGTCTGACAACTGAATATGCTGGAGTTTGCTTTTGGATGAGCGAGGAGGATTTTTCTTGAAACCCTTCCGAACAACATGTGGGGATGTAGGGGCTATTTAATATTCTTTAGGCTTTCTGACCCCAAGACTCATCTAATCTCAGTAATTCTCCAGCTGTGACCCTTGGAGTGGCTTTGGCCACTCAAACTCTCCTCCTCACCGTGCATTAGGACGATACAGATGGTGGAAATGGGGATTTTCAATGCTTTATCCCTTTTCTTACAACCACTTTCTATTTTGTGAAGCTCAACAATCTTGTTCTGCACATCAGCACTATATTCCTTGGTTTTCCTCCTTGTGATGGATGATTAAGGGAATTTGGCCTTTGTGTTCCTCATATTTATAATCCTGTGGAACAGGAAGTCATGGCTGGAAAATTTCATGCTCCTAGTCACCCTGGTGTGCTAAAAAATTTAAATATTAAAGGGAATATAATTCATATATATATTGATCATAAGAATATCTAGGGGTGCCAGTAATTGTTATCAACATGCATTGGAGAAAAACATTTATTTCATCATGAGATTTTCAGTCAGAGGCATCCAGTCACTTGTCTTATTCCTGAATGAATCAGTGATTTTGAACAAATCAGTTGAATGAATGATTAAATGATTCAAGACTCAGGCTGCATCCAAAATTGCATACTTCCCTATTATATAGTAGGTGAAAAACAGTATACGAGCCAAGTAGTATGTCCAAATTCATCAGTAAGATGAAACTACCCAGATGACAACACACCTTCCTATCATATAGAATGTATTTTTTAATGATCATGACGTAACTACATTTTCAAAAGAAGTACCTATTTAGAGAGTATGCGATTTCAGACGCAGCCTCAGTTAGTGACTCGATATCAAGTTCCAGCAATTCCAGCACTTCTGAGACACAGCTTAGCCAATCAAATTCTCAAGGACTAGAACTAAATGTTATATAATTTAAATGACTCGATGACTGTTAATCAACAGGTTCTGAAAAGTTTCATTATGTAAGGGATAATGTATAGCCAGTCTGTAATATAAATTCCTACTGGATGATGAGGACATAAGGTTTTGAAAATATTTTAATGTATTTATTTATTTTTTCTTTTAACATTTTTAGCTCTGTTGTTTCTTTATATTAGATTGTCATAATTGATGCCATGAATGCCATGATAATTGACCAGATTGAAGCATCCAATACTTTCTTATTCACTCACTTGAGAGTGGTATAAGCACCAAGGTGCCATACCTTTATGAGCATAATATCTGCATTATTGGTGGTCCTGTTGTACTGAGGGTGCGGGATAAGCGACAGAGGCTTGGAGTACTGCTCTGTCCCCTCATAAGCACCTAAAGTATAGTCTCCAGCCACCACCATCATCTGATCCATCCTTAAAGACAAGCAAAAATACACTCAAGACCCTCTGAAAAAACATGGGATGATATTCTAACACCACCATACTTAAGCAACAGTGAAGAAACAGATACTTATATGCTTGATATCTGATTTCTTGTTATACACAGTGACTCTTTTGTAGGGGACATGAGTTGAATAACAGTATTTCTCGCTGTTAGCAGCCTCATCCGTGCCAAGCTGCAGATAAGCCAGCATTCATTAAGTCCCACACGGGGATGACGGGTCAAGGTTAGCGTGCGTCCTGAGTGCCTGTCTGCTTTACTCTGGCTTTCGACTCACCCACGGACTTGGCTATTAAGTCTCCTGCCATACTATACATCCTGTAAGTCTCATTAACAGCCTGTTAGGCAGAGAATTTATTTAAAGGAAAGGTGAAAAATCACACACCCAATATTGCAATGGGCGGCTGTAAGCACCCAGGACTTATGGACCAGAGATCCGCCACAGAAGTGCTGGCCCTTCGAGCTCTGTAGCGATACAATGTATTTGATTGAATTTGGTGAGGGGGTATATCCGCCAACAATGCGCCCCTGAACAAAGTCCAGACCTGGAAAACATTATAAAAAACATTAAAAACATAAGGTGACAGTGAAAGGACAATGAAATAAACCTCTCATCTCAGGATACATAGGCTGATGTTCTAAGGCTTCTTATTGGTTACAAAGTGGTTTGTTAATGGTAGTATGCAGCAGTGGTTTATGATTTATGATATTTATGAACATTAAAAATGTTCACGATAAAGAAAAGAAAAAAAAAACTTTTAAAATTCTAGTTGTGTCTAGTTTGTATATGTTGGTTTGTAACTGACTCTAATGATTAATGAGTTTAAATGTAATGACTCTAATAATGTCATGTGGTATAACTAATAAGTAAAAACTATGAACATATTTCCTTAATATATATGACTGATACATTAAATTTCCCTAATTTCAAAAATGTTTTAAAAATATTTTCGATTTACATATGTACCTTAAAATTTCAGATATTTGAAATGTATATAAAGAGTGGAATTTTCTGATATTTTGAGGCTCATGATTTTATATATATATATATATATATATATGTATATATATATATATTGTAAAATCCTACGATTCATTTTTAAGTTTAAAGTACTTTATTTGCATGATTGTGTTTACATATAATATTACCAAAACATTAAACACAAACCAAGTAAATATGACAAGAAAAAAATATAAATATATTAAAAGATAAAAATAAGAAAAAATAAGAAAAAAAATAAACAAACACACACACATACATACACATAATATACTGTATATAATAGATAATTAAGGTATATACTGTAATAATGTATATGTACAACAATGGTTTTTGAGTCTGTTGAGTGTAAAATCTGATTTACATTCAAATTTTATGGAGACCCACAAACAAAGCATTCCTTTAGTGTCCCTGTACCCCAGTTTAAAAATGCAATGCCATACAGTGCAACTTAACTGTCCAAATATGTGTTGTGTCCACTATATGTGGTGATTTATTTGTGGCCTGGAGCTGATGACTTGGGTCAGTCCAGTCTATCATGCCCTTTCACATGCATCCCTTTTTCCTCATGCCAGACTCCCAGAGGAGGCATATGAGGTGCGAGGAGCAGCTGTGTCAGCCCTCTTCTCCCTGGGATGGATTATACCTAAGAAGCTTACATTGTTCACCATCACATGGCACAGATTGGGAGATGCTAAGGGGATTTGGGACAACTCTAACTTTTGAGAGGTCCATCTATGCTAGGATGACACTGAGATGAGCTCAACACTACAGGCTGAGTAAATCACTTCCTTCCCATAGGTCAGTGCAGATGTCCCACCTATCCTCTACCCAAGCTTCCTGTTAATTAACAGATGGGCAACACTGGATTTAGCCAATCACTTGAGATATTTATAGCTCCTCTGCTTCAGAGGTGTGCCAAGCAGAAAAAGGGTAGGCAAAATGCAAACATCTGCTCAGACTTTAAAACAGCTTTATATTGTGAAATAATTAACCACTTCATGTAAGCATGAACAATTATGCTGATTGAAAAAATAAAAAATGTCAGTGTTCCACAAAACTGTCACAAACCAGATATTAGATGATGAAAATGATAACTGAAAACTTTAAACAATCAAGCATACATCATTCATTAAAAACGCCCTATGGAAATAGTAGTTTTCAAACATGTCCCGCGGATATTGACACATCCTCAGAGCATGAGAGCCGATTCAGAGCAGAACACTGAAACTTGAATAGACAAGAAACAGATATTTTGCATATATATATTTTTTACTGCACTTGCTAATACCACAGGCTTGACATATCAACACCTTTATAGCACTCCATAAATTGTTTAGGGAAATGTTTTGCTATGTTTACTTCACCTAATGAATTGTCACACATTGGGACCAACCGACTGTACGTGAGCTAACATTGCTGTGCATGAGTGTGAGTGCAAAAGAGACTACAGATGAACAGAGACAGTTCATGTCAACATAAATAGTAGTGCATGTTTTTAAGTGTAAATCTCACTAATTTAAACTTTTATGCTTTACAATAAAAAAGGAAAGCGAAATAATCTAGACAAAAAACATTACTTTTTTGTTTTAATATAGAACCCTAACCCTAACCTAACCCTAACCCTAACCCTAACCCTTGTTTTAATATAGAACGTAAAACAAACAAGCAAATAAATACTGTTATCTAGTTTTCATAACCCCATTTTCATTCTGCAGGCATTAAAAGTGTAGTCAATTATTTTTAATACTGAGATTTTAATATAATATAATATAATATAATATAATATAATATAATATAATATAATATAATATAATATAATATAATATAATATAATATAATATAATATAATATAATATAATATAATATAATATAATATAATATAATATAATATAATATAATATAATATAATATAATATAATATAATATAATATAATATAATATAATATAATATAATATCTTCATGGTGGATGCATTATTATAAGTGTAGTCAATTATTTTTAATACTGAGAAGGTAGATTTAAAAAATAAAATAAAATAAAACTGTCATCTAATTTTATAACCCCATTTTCATGGAGGCATCTTAAGTGTAGTCAATTATTTTTAATACTGAGAAGGTAACATTTTTAAATATAATATAACATAATATACTGTATAGGCCTAACATAAAATGCTTATCTAGTTCCATAACCCCATTTTCATGATGGAGGCATTATTAAAAGTGTAGCCAATTATTTATAATGTTTAGCAGGAGGCCTCATTATAAGCAATTATAACCAATTTTCATTAGTGTAAAGTCCAATGGTTCAGTGGTCTGATATCAGGATAATTGCCTGAAAAACTTCACATCAAGTGGGCAAAGCTCCTGGTTTGTTTATGAAGCATCTGCTTTATTTGTGAACATGTGCAGTTGTTACATTAAGGAGTTATTTCTGCCTGTTCCTTAAAGATGTTTTTGCTTGTGTAACCTAACATAGCCAAGTTGATTCTTTCAAAGTAAGCAATATCTGTGTGATTTTTAGATTGACAAAATGTCTAATGTGTGCAATTCATTAGCAAGACAGAAATCTAGTAATCAGAGCAATGTTGCAGTCAAGTGTCAATGTAGCTTTCCAAACCACCAAGGAGCCGCGCTTCACTGCTTGTAATGCTGTCACCTAGCAACATATCTTCTGAAACCAATCCAGGATAACTACCACCTGTTATTTTTGGGAAATCAAAAGGAACTGCTGCGTATAACAAACACAGATTATCATCGATCCAGTGTTCATTTACAAGACCACACATGTTCATTTAGATTTATGAGGCATAATGTATCTAAACACCATATAATTCATTCTTTATGAAGTTATATTTCATATTAAGTGCCAAATTGAGCAGTTAAACCAAAGATTATAGAAGGATGTAACCATTTGCTGAAAAGCCAATCCACTTCCATAATGTAATTGTAAAATGTATTAACGTAACTTACATTTATACTATTTTATCATTTCATCCATAAATATACATTGCATTCTTATTTATAACAGTAACATGAGTTAAAGAAGACAGAAAAGAAAGCTTGCATACAGATGTCCACTTTCCTCAGAATAGCAGCTTGTATCCTTAATCAAGAACAGCTTTTATTTTTAAAGTGCTAATCCAAGTGATTAGCCAGACATGTTTTTTTCCATTTAAATAAAGAAGAGTGCCATCTAAATGTGATTTCTCAGCACTTCTCTTCTGCGCATTTGTGAATATATTTATTCAAATAGATGTTTCAATGCACAGTTCAGGATAAGAATACACTGTGGATTTTTCATCCCCAAACCACTCGCATTTCAAAGCTGATGACTCACAACAACAAGTGGTGGCAAAGATGAGACAGAGTAGCTATTATTTCCTATTGAAATATTCTTTATGTACTGTGAGAAGTCATGTGATAAGGGTAACAGTAACGCAAATGTCTTTCAGTTAGTTGTGACACTGCCAGCACTGTAAAACTGTTGATGATCTGAACTCCGTAGAAACTGAGCATTTGCATTCCTCAGATCTGATCTTTGCTCAGTTATCTTTGTTTTAGTGCCAGATATACTGTAGTATCTTGAATACAGCAACAACGAGCAAGTCATCATTAAAAAAAAGGAAGAACACAAGCTCACAAGTAATATTGAGTCATCCAGCCGTACTTAGCATCTGAGTTCCTGATGAAGTGATAAATGCAAAAATTATAATATACAGAACCAACAAGGTCCCCTTTTTAACTGTAATTAAGTTTTAAGCTGACTAGTGAAGATGTAAGAAACAGTTCTTGAATGAGTAAAAAAAGTTCAGTCAAATCAGTATTTTACTTCCTTTTAAAGTATCATTAGTCTAATCAAATTCTAACACTACGCATTATGATTGATTCCCAACACAATAATATTTTAAATCATAATCAAATTAATCTGATTAACTAGCTGAAATAAAGTTGTTTTTTTGTTAATATATATTATTTTATTTCAGTTATTAAAAATGTTTTTTATAGTTAACTGTAATAACCCTACCATCTGTTTAAGTTTGTGCTTCAGTACTTACACAAAACGTGTTCTTTCTTGTAAGTTTCTTCAGAAAGAATGAATCTGTCAACATTATTGGATGCAATTATCTGTGTGTGGCACAAAGATCAAGTAAAAATAAAGTATTACTATTACTATAAAGTAAACTATTTTCCTGTTTAACTGCTTTGACACAACCAGTATTGTATAAAGTGCTATACAAATAAAGGTGACTTGACTTGACTTAACACATAGTATATACAGTAATTAAAGTAAATTCTGAAGCCTGTTGTGAGTAAACCTTCCCAGGTAGTATGAGCTTTAGCAAGTGCAATACTAACTTTGTAATCTTTCATGGACATATAAACCTTCATTAGAAGTGAATAATGAATGCAAATTAACCTCTAATCAGAAGATATCTAATTCAGATTCTAGAAATAATTCCGCAAACAATCACACCTGAGAATCAGTTATCTCGTTTAACAGATATGTAGCCTATCATTCTTATATTTAATGACTTTTTACAAACTTTTTAGAGGTGGCATAAATGCAGTCCCAAATAACGGTTGTTGTTGTTTGAAACAGTACATTTCATTCCTTTACTTATTTATCTATTTGCTAAAATACCACTGATTACAACAAAACTCAAACTTTGTATCTTTTACTACAGGTTGTTATATGAACAGCCATTCATTAAATAATAACTAATACAAAGTGATTAGTAAGTGTTTTGATTAAAGAATAGGCTCATAAGTGTCATTCTTACGAGAAGCAGACTACACTAGTCAATGTTGCAGGACTATAGTTCCCTTTTGAACGTTCACTCAACATTGAGAATCATTCGCTGTGGGAACTCCTCCCCTTCTCCAAAAATCCTGAAACTAAATAAACTGGCCAATTGTTGCTAATTATGCAAACTGCATGCAAATACTGACAAGCCTGCAGGCAGTATATAATGCAATGAGAGCAACAATTGCCTCAGAATCTTCTCCTGCACGCTGCTATTTTCAAAGACGCACCAGAAAATACAGGTACTTCACTGCATCCAATGGCCACCTTCTGTCAACTTTGCACGGGCACATCAGCCCGCTGGACCCACACGAGCACTACATCACCTGACTGTGCCTAGCCCACGCTAAGGCTATGTTCTTGGAGTCTGACTGCGTACAGTGCGCTCACTTGCAGGCACCCGTTTTGAGGACTCGGAGGAACATCACTCGTGGTCTTGCAGGGACAAGGCCCACTGCCGCCAGCGAGCCGCTGGTGGGCCATCCCCTCATTCTGAGCCATCGGCCCCAGTCCTTTTCGCTGACCAGAGCCGTGCACATGCCCCTTGACGAGGGGCCTTCCTTCCTTGAAGCCTTGTTGATTTACCACCCACCTCGCTGACAAGGCTTACACTTCCTTTGGCAAAGTGGCGTCCACACTGCATGCAATGGCAGTGCTGCAGGTTTTCCAAGCTAAGCTCCTGCAGTCCCTGGACTGTGGCGACATGGACTTGGATGGCGTGAAATCTGACCACGATGACAGACTTTGCGCTGATGGTGACAAAGCGCTCCGCTCAAGCCATCGGTCGATCCATGGGGTTCATGGTAGTCCTTCACAGGACCCTATGGCTGACCCTAGCTGACCTGAAGGACTCCGACCATAAGGCACTCCTCAACGCACCGATCACTTTCTCTGGCCTCTTTGGTGATGCCGTGGAGTCTGTTATCGAGCGAAGGTGATGAGTCACCTGATGCCCTGATGCACGTTCCGTGCACCGTCGAGAACACGCTCCTCTTCTGCACCCCGCTCCACTTAGATAATGGCTAAGTAGCGCACCACGTCCTCCACGGCTACATGAGTCGGATGTTCTGCGCAAGCAGTGGACAGGATGGGAAACATTGCTTCGGGAGGGCAGAGGTGGATCTGTTCACAACGAGCGAGAACACGTACTGCCCGCTGTTCTTTTCACGGTCTCACTCCCTGCTGATGGGGGATGCTCTGTCGTCGCGCTTGCGGAGAGCCAGACTTAATGCGTTCCCTCCGGTGAAGATTTTGCCTCTGGTGTTATGCAAAATCAGGGAAGAGAGATCGGTGATCCTCATTGCCCCGAACTGTCCGAATCAACCTTGGTTTCCGGACCTCAGGGAGATGCAGGTGGCACCCCCTTGGCAAATCACCCACAGGAGGGACCTGCTGTCTCAAGCGAATAGCACGATATGGCATCCCAGCCCAGAGCATGATTTTATATATATATATATACACACACACACACACACACACCCACACACACACACACACAGGTTTGTTTTTATGGTTTATGGGGACTCTCCATTTTTATACTGTACAAACCGTATATTCTATTGCCCTACACCAACCCTACCCCTAAACCTACCCCTCACAGGAAACTTTCTGCATTTTTAGATTTTCAAAAAAACTCATTCTGAATTATTTATAAGCCTTTTGAATTATGGGGACAACTGAAAACGTCCTCATAAATCACCTTCTCGTTGTAACACCTATGTCATACCCATGTTATTATACAAATGCAGCAAACACAATCACACACACACACACACACACACACACACACACACATTATATGTAACATTAGATTATGCTTTTTAATACCCCCGTATTAAAATTTAATTTAATTAATGCATTCAGAACATGCTCATCATCACAAAGTTCTATTCATTTCAAGACAAAGATAAGTAACGTGCCATTCATCCAAATACTAAGTAAAAGTAAACACTTAAAACGCTTAAACACTGTAAAAGGCAATACATTGCTTTGTTGCAAAGCTAAGGCTGCAGGCAAAAAGAAGTAGTTCAGCTCCTGATATTATTCAGTGTACTTACAGTTGGCTGGGATGAGTTTCAACAGCACCAGAAAGAGCAGCATGACTATGGCTAATGTGAGCGGGAAAAGCAGCACTGAAGGTCAGCAGGACTATATCTACTAAACCCCTCCACATAGGGTGAGGAAATCACATCAACACTGTTCTTCAGGTTTCCATAGTTCTGATTGCAGTATTCAAGGGGTGCTATGAATCAAACAGTGTTTGATTCAACTGAACAAGTTGGGCTTTCAGCAGGGTTGCCCTCCCTGACCTTCTCATAACAACACATAATGTGTTCTCGCTGGATCACCTCAACGCAATGGACATGTATTAAGACAAGTTAAGACATGTCACAAGTTCAGACAAGCCTTCCCAACTCTGCATGTGATAATTAGTCAGTCCCTTGTTAAAAATGCTAATGTGCTGCTTTTTAATATGAAACCAATCCTAAAGAGCTCAAATAATAATTTTGTAAAGATCCGTTAATACCAAGCTTGATAACTTTAAAGACAACTATTACAATAACTATATTAGTGCTGTTCACAATGACGATAACTGGTGACAATGTTCCGTTTACTATTTGTAATCTGCGACTTTAAATCCGTGCATTCTTTAAAGTCGGGTGGATTCTGACTGGCTCGTATTTGATCATTTATCAGCTGGAAAAATATTATTTTGAGAGAGATTCCAACGATACCACTGAGCTGTTATCATTATAGTTCCATTGTGGACTTCACAATTTTCATAGAATTAGAACATAGATTATTAAAACTTTATAGTTTTCATTTGTGTTAAGTTACCATCCTTAGTGTGAATGGCCCTTAGATACAACTGAAATTCTGGAAGCGAAGTTTTCAGTTATAGCTCATTTGATTGTAAAAGTTCATAGTGCCAAGAAGTCCTCAAGCCTGATCCAAAATATGTTATGGTGACATTGTGTTCTAACAAATCAAAAGAGCTTTTCTTAACAAGTTGGTGCTATGCTAAGATAGCAGGCTAAGCTGTTAGCTTGCTCACCAAAGGATAATTAAAAACACAAAGAAAGGGAAATGTTTAATTAATGTTAAATTAATTAAATTTTTATGCTTAATAAATACACTTGAAGGTGCAGGAAGAATTTGGAAAGAAAAAAGGGGAACAGGTTTATGAAAGAACCTCCATCAGGACACAGATTTAAAATCATGATAGAAATCCTATTAGCAGTTATGTTGGTTATCACCTTGGCTAACAATTAGAGCTGCTTAGCAATGCCTAGACGTTACAATCCCTGCCAGTGTTTCCTTGTGGCAGGTGATGAAATCTTGTAAATGGATTGTGTCTGGAGTGGTCTAGATGTTGACCTCAGTGAGATGTTGCCAGGGGGATCCAAGCTGGACTCAGGCACAATATATAGACCTTGTCCTGCAGTTTTGTGGTTCCTCCTTCACTGTTAAAGAGAGGTGGAGGAGGACCTCAACATGGCCGCCACTCCAGAGTCTCCAGCCGTCATGGCCACCATGTCAGAGGCTTCAGCCGTCTTGGAGGCCACTCCAGTGTTTCCGGCTGTCATGTATGTTGCACCTGAAGCTACCATGGCAGTCCCTAGCCGTTTGACTTCCAATTTGGTGGACCCACCACTGATGTCGCTACAGGTGGCCGGCATCCCCAGCCCGGCATCCTCTGCGCTTTCAAGCCTGGTGATCCTCCCTCCGTCTGCCGCGCTGCCTGTGATGGCGGTCGCCATCTTGTGTGCGTGGGCCACACAAAGCTCTCCAGCCCCTGAGTCTGCACCAGAGCCCTCTCCGGTCCATGAGTCTGCTCCAGATCCCGCTCAAGTACCAGAGCTCAGTCTTGTGTTGTTGCCTGTCAGTTAACTTTTTGCCTATCCTGTCTCGACCACTGAGGTCACCCTTGAGCTCCTGTCTTGGCCATCTCTGAACCCTCTGCCTGCCCTATCACGGCCATGAAGACGGTCCCTAAATCCCTTGCCAGTCCTGTCATTCCCACAGAGGCCGTTGTTAACCTTTCAGTTCTGTCTGTTACAGTTCCAACTCTGCCTGTACCACCGTGGAGGTCTCCAGCCCCACCTGCGCCGCCCTGGTGGTCTTCTACTCCACTGTGGAAATTTCCAGTCCCATCTGCTCTGCTGTGGTGGTCTTCTGCTCCGCCGTGGGGATCTCTGTTCCCGTCTGCTCCGTTGTGAGAATCTTGGGTCCCGTTTGTCCTGCCGGCTTCTTCTGGCCACCTGATCAGCCAGCTCTGCCCTTGTCTCCAGCTTCAGTCTGGTCTTCAGCTCCACCCTGACTACCTGTTTCATCCGCTCCGCCCTTGTCTCCAGCTTCAATCTGGTCTCCAGCTCCACCCTGACTACCTGATCCATCCGCTCCGCCCTTGCCTCCAGCTTCAGTCTGGTCTCCAGCTCCACCCTGACTACCTGATCCATCCGCTCCGCCCTTGTCTCCAGCTTCACTCTGGTCTCCAGCTCCACCCTGACTACCTGATCCATCTGCTCTGCCCTTGTCTCCAGCTTCACTCTGGTCTCCAGCTACACCCTGACTATCTGATCCATCCGCTCCGTCCTTGTCTCCAGCTTCACTCTGGCTACCTGATTCATCCACTCCGCCCTTGTCTCCAGCTTCAGTCTGGTCTCCAGCTCCAACCTGACTATCTGATCCATCCGCTCCGCCCTTGTCTCCAGCTTCACTCTGGTCTCCAGCCCCGCCCTGGTCGCTTGATCCGCCGGCTCTGCCCTGGTCTCATGCTCCATCACAGCCTCCAGGCCCTCTTTCTTCCACACCATGTGCCTACCATCCCTCTCCTGTTCCACCTCTGCTCCACCACCCTCCTGGACTTTTGTTTTGTGTTTCTTGTTTTGGAGAATCTGGAAGCCGCTCCTTAGGAGGGGGGCTATGTCACAATCCCTGCCTTTGTTTTCTGTGTCTGTGTCTTGGACTCTTAGTTTGTAGTTCTGTGTCTTCCTTGTTTTGTTTCCCTGCAGCTCTGTTCCCTTGTTTGTTGCCAAGGACACTCATTGGACCACACCCATCTGCTTGTTAGTTCCCTTGGTTACTCATTAGTTCAGCGCTATATATACAGCCCAAGTGTTTCTCTTGTGCTTTGTTTGTTATTTGTCTTACTTGCATATGTTCTTTGTCTTGTTTTCCGCATTTCTCTGTTGTTTTCACATTAAACATGCTGCACCTAGATCCTCACCTCTCCTCATCCTTCCCTGTTTGTGACACTTAGCATCTATAGGGGTAAGAAAAAGTCATGTGAACACCTGGGAAATAGGCAATATTTCATTAAGACATTTTACCCCCATTTCCCTTTAAAACAGCTTCCAACCTGAAGGCGTTTGATACAGATACTGAATAGTCTCCAGTTGAATGTTGTCTCTCAGAACATCTACCAGTTGCTTCAGAAATGTTGAAGGAGGGAATCTGCTTCTCGCTCTTTTTCCCCAAAACGCCCTACAGTAGTTTGATAATATTCAAGTCAGGTGATTTGCCTGATTGGGGCATATGTTAAAGTTTGTCTTGGTGCTCCAACTGTCCAGGTTTTATGATTATGACACCATCTTTTAGGGATTTTAGCATTGGTGTCCGTGATAACATTTTAGCAGTTGCAGCTCTTTCATGGATGCTGGCTTTGTGAAGTTCTCTGTGGCCAGTTTTTGTGGAAACAGGGCATTTAAAGTGAATATTGAGGTTAGCTGTCACTTTGCTACAGTAGCTCTGTGGACACAATCCTTCTAGACATGATAGCTTCAAACAAGAGGAGGCGATCACAGATATTCGGAGCTTTTGGGTCAGCCCAAGTCCTGGCGTGTTATTGTTTTTGTTCCTGCGAATAGTTAGTGTACAAACAAGACCATAAAACCAAAGGGACAGATGTGGTTGCACTATAAAAGCAAAGACAATATCACAGCTAAGTTATTGTGGGTGGAAGTTAGTGGAATTTAGCTGCTCAGGATTAAGCTTTCGATGCTCAGGGTGAGTTTTTATGCCATCCGTTTATGTTTTGGGTAGAAAAAGTAATATATTATATTATCATATATTAAAAAAATATATAATAATGTTTTTGAAGTCTTTTATGCATAAGAGGTTTCTTACGCTTCCCAAGACTGTATTTATTTGATCAAAAATAAAGTAAAAACAGTAATATTGTGAAATATTATTACAATTTAAAATGTCTGCTTTCTATTTGAATATATTTTAAAATGTAATTTATTCCCGTGATGCAAAGCTGAATTTTCAGCATCATTACTCCAGTTTTCAGTGTCTTTCAAAAAATCATTCTATGTTGATTTGCTGCTCAAGAAAAATGTATGTTTTTCAGCTGTTTGCAAACAGTTGCACTGCTTCATATTTTTGTGGAAACCATACTTTCAGTGTGTTGTATTTTTTATTTATTTATAAATTTTTTACATTATTTCTCAGGATTCTTTGATGAACACGTTTATTTGAATATATATATATATATATATATATATATATATATATATAGTTACAATGTAAAAAACTTAACTTTGATTAATAAATCCTTGTTGAATAAAAGTAGTGTGCATCATACATGTCATATTAACAATTTTAGACATTTTGAAATGACAGTGATTGATTAATGACAATGCCTATTCTTTGCATTTGTTTTTCTTTGAAAGAGAGTTTTATTAACTATTAAAAATACCTAAATCTAAAAAATAAATAAACCATCTAAAATAAACCTTTTTTCGATTTTAACTTTTAATCCAGCAGAGTAACCTGTTGTTGAAAAGCAATGACCATGCATTATGTAAAATGTGCTGTTTTGTCTTTACCACAGCTGTTTGTATTCGTTTCTCGACCTCTAAACCTCCTCTGTGTTTTAGACCCCTCAAACATGAAGAAATGCCTTGAATACACCTTGCTCCTCATCATCTCTTCGCTTCACGGTAAAGCACTGCATTACCTGAGTAACTCACAGTGGCGCCATCTAAAAAATAATGCAGATGTAACAGGAAGTTGCTTTCTGTGCATACATTATTGAAATCCGTTGGCGAGCACAAGCAGCTGGTGTTTTATGTTTATCTAGCATATACGAGGCCTCGCTTTATCATTCACAGGCTCACTGCAGCAGAGAATCATTGGAGGACAGGAGGTTGAGCCCTACTCCATAAAGTACCAGGCCTCTATCCAGTACAACAACTACCATTACTGCGGAGGAACGCTCATACACCGACAGTGGGTGGTTACTGCCGCTCATTGCTGGAGACCGTGAGTATTTCAGTCAGAATTCACCTTTATTGACAAGGAACTGAACACACCAAGCATGCTAGAGTATTTGAGGTAGGCCAAATCTTTACTCTGACTGTACTGATGTGGTAATGTTGGGTTCTGCTGTCTACTCTGTTCGCAGGAGCTATTTAATCAAAGTGGTTTTGAGTGAGCATAACCTCTCCAGTAAAGAGGGTGTTGAGCAGGTGTTCAATGTGTCCAGAGTTCTGGTGAATTACATGTACAGTTACAGGACATTTGATAGTGACATTATGCTCTTGAAAGTAAGTTCATCAAGCATGAAATATATAAAAATGTGCACATATGTTAATAAGTCTATGTTTATTTATCCTAGTATCCTAGTTTAGGAAGTAACAAACATATGTGTCCCTGGACCACAAAACCAGTCATAAGGGTCAATTTTTTTGAAATTGAGATTTATGCATCATCTGCATCATTTGGCCGAGATACAACTATTTGAAAATCTGGAATCTGAGAGTGCAAAAAAATCTAAATATTGAGAAAATCGCCTTTAAAGTTGTCCAAATGAAGTTCTTAGCAATGCATATTACTAATCAAAAATTAAGTTTTGATATATTTACGATAGGAAATTTACAAAATATCATCATGGAACATGAGGTTTACTTAATATCCTAATGATTTTTGGCATAAAAGAAAAATCAATAATTTTGACCCATACAATGCATTTTTGGCTTTTGCTACAAATATACCCCAGCTACTTAAGACTGGTTTTGTGGTCCAGGGTCACATATATGGTAACAGCATGTAACAAACTGAACTACTATTTCCTTTCTAGTAAATAAATAAAAATCTTTAGGAAATATTTTTTTTTCCAGTTTGTTATATGCATATATATGCATATATATAATAATATCAAGTAACAAACTGAAAAAAAAAACATGTTAATGGAAAAAATAGAGTGAAAAATCATATTGTGAAATATTATTACAATTCATTAGTTTTTTTATTGTAATAATATTTCACAATATTTTTGGTTTTAATTTATTCTACTCTAATATATTTTAAAATGCAATTTACTCCTGTAATATATTTTTAAATGTGTAATATGTGTAATGTAAAATATTTTACAATTTTATTCCTGTGATGCAAAGCTGAATTTTCAGCATCATTACTCCAGTCTTCAGTGTCACATGATCCTTCAGAAATCAATCTAATATGCTGATTTGCTGCTCAAGAAACATTTCTGATTATTATCAAAATTGAATTATCAATAATATATAATATTATCAACAGTTAAAAACGCAAATGATAATATTTTTCATTTCCATTCATTGTTGGATTTGTGCATTAGCTTGAAAAGCCTGCAGAGCTCAATGCCAACATTCAGCCGGCTGTGCTGCCAACCTCACTCGCTCCCTTACAAGGGGGCACAGTTTGCACGGTGAGCGGCTGGGGCGTCACTCAGGTCTACAGTTATTACCTGTCCCCCGTCCTGCGTGCTGTGGACGTCCAGATCATCCCTCAGTGTCAATACTACTACTACTACAGAATCACAGACAACATGGTGTGCGCCGGCTCCCCGCTGGGCGGCAAAGACTCCTGCCAGGTGAATCCGAGCAGCAGGGTTTTTATTCTGAAACCCAAAACACAGAGAGGAAAAGAGACGATATGCATACACATTATATTTTTAATTAAGCAAACAGCATCATAGAACCCTTAGCACTGTGTGATCCTGTGGTTGTTTGGCTGCAGGGCGACTCTGGTGGGCCTCTCATCTGTAATGGGTATTTTGAGGGGATCGTGTCCTGGGGCATCAGTTGTGCCAACAAGTATTTCCCAGGAGTCTACACCAAAGTCCGCAACTACGTCTCTTGGATCAACTGGATAATCGACAATGATAGCATCAGCTAGAATGTTCCTTTTCCAAAGGTTATCGAACTGCCACGCCATAGAAATGACACCAGATGGTCAAAAAGACAGTCAGTGTCGGTTAGATAAGATAAATACCAGCATTGAAACTTGTTTTATTCTTTTACGCTCTCAAACAAGGACGCTCAATTTATGAATGAAAGAAAGAGCAGAGCAGGTTTCGGATATCACACCGCAAAAAAACAAAACAAAAAGATTTTCTTAATATTTTTGTCTTGATTTTACGCCAGTAAAAACATCAATTTAACCACAAATTCTAGTACAAATATCTAAACATTCTTGAATATAGATACATTTACTTGAGAAGCAAAATTACTTAAGATGTAGTCTTGTTATCTGGTAAAAAATAAATAAATTATATATATATACAGTATATATATATATATATATATATATATATATATATATATATATATATATATATATATATATATAT
>NW_015505731.1:705351-722462 GCF_001515645.1 Sinocyclocheilus grahami
TATATATATATATATATATACTGTATATATATATATATATAAAATCTAAATTTGAATTAAGATTATTTTTCTTGCCCCATTTTATAATTTTTTTTAGCAAAAACTGCAATTTTGATACATTTTTCAGCAAACAAGACTTAATATCTTAAGTCATTTTGCTTCCTAAGTAGCTGTATCTTTTAGATATTTGTACTATAATTTGTGGTTAAATTGATGCTTGTCCCGGGTGTAAAATTAAATTCCAACAAACTTTAATGGTCATCTTGATTTAAAACCATTTTATAAAAATTTTTTTTGCATTTCAAGGCAGAAGATTACAAAATAATAAATCAAATATTTTCCCAGCTTATTACTGCTGTTGGCCTATTTATCTCCAGCTGTCTTTTGTGAAAAGGAAATGCTTTTTCATCATTAATCCATTGGGATTGTCACTGTAATATAGTCAGTCACCTTTATACCTCATCCTCCTCACTGTGGCAAAGGGAAAGGTTGCTGTGTCGACTCTGACTGGAAATTACATAACCTTGCAACATGACAGAATCACACACATCAAACACAGAACGTCAGGGAGGTGGGAGATCTGGGAAAAGGGGACTGGATGCCGGATCTGGAAAAACAAAGTCACAGGCAAGTCTGTTGAGCCACAGAAACACAATACACACACGGCACAGCAACATGGGAGATCAAAAGATGAGACGTGAGCTTAATGGGCTGAATGAACAATTCTCTGGAACGAAAGATTTGATTCAGAAATCCCTCGAGGCCAGGAAATTTGCATACTGCCCCTACAGCAAGTTCCGAGTCGGGGCGGCACTTCTGACACATGACGGGATGGTTTTCACAGGTGAGGCAATGCCTGAAATGCACTGTAAAGGTACCAATATCAGAGAGTTTCAGCAGTCAGTTCCCAGTGCTGGTTGGGTAAGAAACATCAACTGCTGTAACGAGCGTTTACGCACTCAGAACTGAATGATAAATAATGTATGAAGGCTGAACTCTAATGTGTGCTCAATTTGTTGCCACTCTGAGAGCAAAGATGTTGGCATATTCACATAAAAGCTTGTTAAACCACTACATGGCAACAGAAGGAAGACTAATAGCAGGTAACACCTCTGACACGTAAATGAGACTCAACACACACACTTTATGAGTGCTTATTTCATGGCTCTCGTGAAATTCTGTGGTCAAATATTGCCTGATCTTTGCCGTCTTTATTGGCAATGCTGTATTTCAATCCACTCATCCGGGTAACTGAAACCGGTGCTATTTTCACATCTCTAATATCACACTGACTGCAGATTCTCCCTCTCTTTTCATTCAAACATCTTGCACCTCAACTATCGACTGTAGTAAAAATGCGCTCAGATTACATTAATAGGTCATTACTAAAATATTGTTGCAATGTTCATCTTGTTGCTAGACCAATTGTTTTGTATATTTTAATGAATTATTTTCTCTTAGTGGAAGCGTTAAGATAATATACAAGTAAAATGATCCTTAATGTCATGTCTACGTCTGGGGTTCTGATGATTTTTTTGTGACAATATGGAGCCCCTAAAGTATAAAGGGACATAGAGATGAGAAAAAAATTAGATGAAAGGAAAAATTACATTTCAAATGCTTTTGAAACTTTTACTAGAGAACGCAAAAGCTTTACAATCCCCTGAGAAACTTTGAGTTTGCTCTTAAAATCTTTAGTAATGTAAACAATAAGAGGTGGATGAAAAAAAACAGTTTTGATTGTGAGCATATGCAGTTTCCCAGGGGAACACAAAACTTTTGCATTCGCTCTCTCTCTCTCTCCATTTGTAAATATATATTTTAAAACATACAACACACACACACACACACACACACATATATATATATACATTTGTTTTGTAAATATATTAATATAAAAAAAAATTCTACCAATTTATGTTTTGGCCATGTTTTTTTTTTAAATGTATTTTACAAAATGTAAAAATATATATGTATTAATTTTTAAAAATATTATGACCTCCATATATTGAATATAGTGTTTATAGTATGCATATAGTGAAATACATTCACGCCATATGCCCCTGAAATATATTTTAGGATATGAAGATTAAAAGTACATTTATTTTCAATTTCATAACTACTTTTCATTGAGCTTCACTGTTTACAACATATATTTAAAATATAAACTAGTCAGCATTTGAAGTGGATCAAAACCTTCAATCAAAGTTGTCTTAAAGGGGTCATATGATGTTGCTAAAATGAACATTATTTGGTGTATTTGGTGTAATGAAATGTGTTTATGCAGTTTAAGGTGAAAAAAAATTAATACAATTAAATTAATTACTGTACATTATTGTTTCTCCTCTATGACCCACCTTTCTGAAACGCGTCAGTCTGAAAAGCGAGGTGTGCTCTGATTGGTCAGCTATCCAGTGCGTTGTGATTGGCCGAATACCTCAAGCGTGTGACGAAAATGTTACCATACTGTGATGCCGTGTCCCGGAGCGACGAGACAAAAACATTAAAACTCATTATAAATGAGGCATTTGTTGCATCCAGTGGGGACATAATAACTGATTATAATGACTTATACTGTCTTTTTACACGTTGCGTTGCATCAAGCCACGTAAACATAAAACCATGTCTGCGTTTGTGATCGGAGGAACGACAAACAAGCGCTACTCTACACTGCTCAAAACTCGCGTTTGAATCGTCAGTGGCAAATCCTTTAAATGTGAAAACGTACTTACAGTCTGTGAGTCAGAACAGCCGGCATTGCTTAATTTACCACAGTATTTCATATCAATTAAACAAGCAGCATGTTACAAGCAGCATGTTATATGTTACTTTTGTTTTCACCTATACAGTTTGGTGCAAACTGGGACGTGTATTTGTCAAAACCTGACGGTTCCTATGTGGAGATGACTGTCGAAGAACTGCTGCCTGCATCTTTTGGTCCAGAAGACTTAGAAATGAAGAAAGTGAATATTCGGAACGAGTTTTGAAGCACTGACTCTAGAAAGACTTTGTACCTAGTAGTTTTGGTAGCTTGTAGATAGAAAAAGGTTTATGTGGATTAATGATGTTGTTTAATGTGACTAAAGGAATGTCGTATGTAAATTATGTTAAAAAAGATTTGAATAATTTTTTAATAAAAACAAAGTCAACGCAGTTATAAATATAAGTGAACACATGTCGCTACAGTACAAACTTTATTATTTTTAAACAATGTACATAAATCAACCACAAAAAGTGCAACATAAAAATAATGTCATTTTCCTAAAAGAAAATGGCAACTGATGATCTAGAGACATTCTTAACCTTAAATTTTAGTGATAATTCTAATGCCGTTAGAACTTCTATTTAAATATTACGTTTATTAATCAAAGAATCCTAAGCAAGTCGTCAAAGTGCAAAACATGAAACAAATGACGTTAAAGAAAGTATGGGCTTTAAGGAAAGGCAGCGCATGCACAAATGGCAGTAAAATCTTAGTATCTTCTCAAGTCTTCAAAACGTGATTTTTCATGCAGCAAGGTTTAGTAAATTTGTAGTTGGACTTTTTGCATAAAGAGAGAAGGATGATTAAACCTTTTCCACACACTCTCTTTTTCAAATTTCTATCATCCACATAGTGACTCTAACTGGAAAAAAGGCAGAACGGTAATCTCAATACGAGTTGCTTCTGAAATCTGGCCCGTTGCTTGAATTCACAGGACCCTGGATGATATTATAAAGGTGGACTGTAGCTGCCACCTTCCCAGCAGTGTAAAGACACGATAGCCCTGCCGGAAGCTACACAGAGAGGCTTTATCTGGGCACTGGCATCCATACAGTAATGAAACAACCATACTAACAAAAAGACAGTGTACTTTACAGATGGAGTTTTGCCCCTAAAAGCAGCCGACGAGCACATGGTGCTCTAACGAAAACCTCTACTTATCACCAGTGCGTTTTACAGAATAACTTAATATCTTTTAAGTAACCAAGTAATTTGGATCGAAAAGATGTTGAGAATTCAACACTTTTCACGTCACTAAAGCACGCCTCCTGCAATGGGCCTGAGGACAAAGAAGAGTCTTATTTCTGTGGCGTTATGGTGTCCAGACCAGGCCAGGCTGGAACATAGTGCCGTGGTAGAGTTCCCTCCATAAGCCGCTCCATCCACAGACTCAGTCGGTCCAGTTTGTGGTGGATCTCCAGAGTGGTGGCCTTCTGTCGGGAACTTGACCGGGACCTCGTGGCTTTGCTTGGACCGGCCGTCGCCGCATCCTCGTCAGACCACCTACTACATTCGGCTTCCTCCCCTGTGAACACGGGTCTGAATATGCAGAAGTATTTCTTGTGGCCATTGAGCGCCAGGACATGGCCCGTGTAGTCTGATTTGTTGGAGGTGAAGTCTTCCTCTTCGTCCAAGCAGTCTGACGGTCTGGCGTCAGGAGCCGACTCCATGAGGGAATCCATCCATTGGCTGTGCTTGTCCACATTTAAAAAGGAGTAGTGAAGAGTCTGAGACCTGCGGGAGGAAGTAAGGATAGTTTCCTTTGGATTTATTTGTAGCACGATTTAAGTTGAAAGCAAAGATGCTCAATACAGCTTCTGGAGACGTGCTTTCTTTCAGTGTTTAATTCCAGTAATGTAATGCTACTTTCCAGATTTGGAAATGGGAACAAAATGGACATTCGATATTCAAATGATGCTCCATTGTTTTTCCAAGTGGTAGTGAGAGAATAGCAGTTTGAGTTGTCTGGAAAGCACCACGACTGGAAATCAGAACTCGGCAACTTTTTTACTTGTAAATGACCTCTGGAACGCTATTCAAGTTCAGACTCCCGACCCCTAGTGTAAAAATAAAGCAATAAGCCCCAAGAAGCTGTGGTTTACAGTGAATTTATAACAGCTAAGGAGGCGCTGGGAGTGCCTAAAATCCCCTTAGCTGTTATAAATTCACTGTAAACCACAGCTTCACGGGGCTTATTGCTTTTATAAAACGGTTATTCCATTCACGTATAAAGGTTTCACAAAATAAAACGAAGCAAATAAAATGTAATATTAATAAAATCATTCTTCCGCCAAACAATGTACAGTAGTTCCTCAAAAACACACAGATGCAGAAACAAAGAGGTGTATGTTTGTAGAGTAATTTACAACATCTTCGAACGTGGCTCAACCAATCAGAATCAAGGACAGGTACTTCCTGTTTTATAAGCTTTGTTTGACATTCTATTCAAACAAAGTTCCATTGGGTGTTCCCAGTGGAGGTGGAAGAATTCTGGGTTGAGTTGTTTGGAATTAACATTTTTATGTCAAAAAAAAAAATTTAAATGTCAAAAATTTTGATTTTGTCTGGAATGCATAAATACATTACTAGGGTTTACGGTTGAGGTCTGCAATCAGTATTGTGAGATCTGTTTTGAACAGTTTTGAATTGCTGAGTGCAGGAGATAAGATATCGATGTGTGCGAGCGAAGCGTAAAAAATAAATGACTAGCCGGCTCCTGCAACATATAAATATCTAAAAATATAATAAAAAGTTACTCAAATTTATTTCAGGTTTTAAAGTACAGAATGTTATTTTGTGTTATTTGTCCATTCAGCAACTAATATAAACCATTTACAGGCGATTGCACATTGCAAGGACTTGGGGCTTACGAAAGTAATTCACCTTTTAATTGTGCACATGTTGACCAATTAGAAGTTTGGAATAATGGGTCCCGTTGTGCTTTTTTGAAATCCAAATGATTTCAAATGAACCCAGGCTGCATTTCCTAAAAGCACTGGAAGCCCATGTAGATCATTGAAACCTTTGGAGCCAATGTTCTCTAGGACCTACTGAGATCTACTTACAACTACTATCGCAGATTTGGAAAATGTCTACATAGCATCTTTGACTTTGGTTCAGTTGCCTAAAGCTTCATGGAAGATGATGAAAGCTTGCATTGATTTGCATGTGTGCTAAGCTTCAAGTGGCCTTCTAAGTTGGGAAGTTTTGAGTTAAATGGTTGACAGCCTAAACTCTGTAAGAAGGTTGATCTCCAGAAACCGGTTTTAGCATTCTCTCAAACACATACGCAGGCCTCACCCTGAGAACGAATACACTTCTTTGGCAAACTTCCTGAGCAGTACTTGCTTAGAAGCATCAGTGAGGATCAGCACAACGTTGATGTGACCAGGCTTTAACCTGACTAGGTTACTCATGTATGTGATGTCCGTCAGCTCCGTTACCTCCACAAAATTCTTCTTTGGTGGACGACTGTAACAAGAAACCAGCTGTTAGCGATTCAGCTAATGAACATCTAAACACATCTGTGATCTCAAAATCTCTATTTGACACGCTGTTATTATATTTTATTCTCAAGCAGTGTCTTACCTTGAAGTGCTTTCTTGTCCTGGAGAGCTCTCTGCTGTCTTTGGTGGATCAGTGGCCTTTTGTTTGGCTGGTTTGTCTTCCCCAGCATCGCTGTTCGTTCAATCAATCAATCAATCAATAAACAAAAACCTCTCCTTACAAAAGCACTTTTATATAACAAAATCTGTTCTACCTGAAGGCCTGAATGATTACAGTCCCGAACAGAATGAAAAGAGCGGAGAAGATCAGAGACAGTACGGGCATCATCTCACGCCTGGGGGAAGCAGAACATGACATAACAGGGTGCTCTTAAGTTTGTCATTTATAAAAAGAAACTGTAGGGCTGCTAATCAGTAAATCAAAAAATAAACCTGAAAACAGACATCGACAAATGTCATTATCATTTAGTCTGATATTATTTGTTGTCAATCCCATTTAAAACATTTTGCACACAATGTACAGCTTTGGCACTTTTTCAGCCTCTTTTATAATCTTTATAGTCTATTGCAGATATTTTAATATTATACAACAGAGCTGCTGAATGCTTTGTCTGTAAACGCACATACATACAGCACAGACACACACACACTTGCAAAAAAATGTTGTCTGATGATTTTATCAGCTTGAAAGCTACATGACAATTCTCACTAGCGAGGAGGTAACAACGGCACTGTTCTTGAAGCAGATGAACTTACAGTTTCACTATTAGTAGAGACGCTGCTGCCGAACACAGTTGAGAGACGCACAGACTCAGGGAATTCACACACGCTTTAATATCTCTCTCACGCTCTCTCTCTAAGAACTTAATTAATAACTGCATCAGTCTGCTATCAGTGGCTCTAGGTTCCGTTACGATGTCTAAAATTAAGTTTTGGAATTAACAACGGAAGCTGCGATTGAGATGCTTCAGAAATTAGTCCTAGATGCAAGAGAGTGTTAAGGGCAAAAACACGATGAATGTCTTGAAATACAACATCTGAACAAATTTTTGAGGTGTGGTAAGTAACCGTAGTACAAGTGGAATAATTGATTCCAGTCCGTTGAATTATTAGAAAATAATGCACACCCAGGGTGTAACGAACACTCCGCGTTGCGTCTTTGATTTGTTAACATCATGCAGTTCCAGTTCTATTTTAAAAATCAAATTCCAAATTAGAACAGGTCCTATTTTAATTTTTTTTAACTAGTTTTTATAAAGCAGTAGGTGAAAAGTTCTGAAGTGCTCAACTATTGGAGACTTCACTATCCCATAAGGCCAAGGAAGAGGATTTGCGAATGGTAGTGAAGCAACGCAAATCACACTGTAGGCCACATGACACGTACGTCTAAATTTCTAACTACACAAAACAAGCTGTTTTAATGGTCGAGGTAAGTTTCAAACCAAATGTAGCACTATACCGTTTTCAATTTAAGATGCAGCGACAGCATGACCCAAAAGCCAAGTGCTGCTAATGTTGCTTTAATTTCTGATTGATCATAATAGACCACACAGCCTTTTTCATTCTACGTGTTTCCTTAACGGTTTGTTTTAGACTGGTTTTAGTCAGGTAAACAACAAAGAGCAATTTCTCAAATCTGTGGAAAAATGTGGCTGGTTTGCAACATGATCCAGTTCGCCTGGTCGAGCACTGGCCAAGATTTTGCTCTGGCTCTAGAACGCAAACCTGGGTGGAAAAGAGCTAAGAAACTGCATGCAAACAGGACCATGAACACTTTGTGATTGTACTCACCAGTTAGAGTAGAGAAGATCAAAGTAAAACTGAGCGAGGTAATCATATGCAGTATTTATCCAATGAATCAGAAACATCTGAAATAACAATAATAATTAAAAAAATACGCTATTACTGTTAAATATTTCTCTTATTGCCACTTAGACCTTCATGTAATCAATTTTGAGGTTTAACAATGCATTCATTAAAATATGTTTTGGAAGTCCTAAAGACAATCTTAGCCCTTCACTACCCTCTGCATGACTTACAGAGGCAAACTCATTGTTGAGTTCAGGCAGCATGGCATCATGGGTAAGGTGGGAGGGGTCTCTTTGCAGAATCTCAAGCTGCTCATGGAGGCGGTGCTTATCATCATCACTCCCATTCCATCCACCCGTCACTGTCCGATACAGCACCCTTCCTGTAGCGCTGCGTCTCTCCAGGAGAATCACCTGAAGTCATATGCAGAAGAAGTATAAATTCATATGGCATCAAAGAAAGTGACTAAATTGAGTGTGTATTAGCACATGAATCTCTCTGACCTGTGGAGGGGTTGTGTCTTCCTTTTTGAGCAGGGTGTCACAGAGAGGCTGCTGTTGTCTCTGATAAACATAAGCAAACCTGAGAACTTCTTTAGTGTTGGAAGAAGCGAAGTCAAAGAACGCCTCATTCACTGACACAAACTGCTCTCCTTCACCAGTAACGAGAAGAACACAGTACCTGTCAATCAGAAAGACAGGGAGATGATTAAAGGGTTAGTTCTCCCAAAAATGAAAATTCTGTCATTAATTACTCACCCTCGTGTTGTTCGAAACCCATAAGTCCTTTGTTCCTCTTCGGAACACAATTTAAGATATTTTTGATGAAATATGAGGGCTCTCTGACCCTCCCATAGACCGCAAGGTAACTACCACATTCAAGGTCCAGAAAAGTACCAAGATGATCGACAAAGTAGTCCGTGTGACTTCAGCGGTTCAACTGTAAAGTTACGAAGCCACGAGAATACTTTTTTGATAATAAATGAAAAATAAATTAAAAATAACAACTTTATTCTACATTTTCGTCTCTACTGCGTCACTTGTGGATGCGTGTTCACAACAGTATCATGACGCGAGCGTGTGGCGGCGCTGACCCAGATCCGGTGTAATGACGTCATCACACTGGACCTGGGTCAGCGCCGGCGTCGCCACACGCTCGCATCATGATACTGTTGTGAAAATGTGGAATAAAGTCGTTATTTTTGTTTTCTTTGCGCAAAAAAGTAATCTCGTAGCTTCGTAACTTTACAGTTGAACCGCTGATGTCACACGGACTACTTTGTCGATCATCTTGGTATTTTTCTGGACCTTGAACGTGGTAGTTACCTTGCGGTCTATGGGAGGGTCAGAGAGCCCTCATATTTCATAAAAAATATCTTAAATTGTGTTCCGAAGACGAACGAAGGTCTTACGGGTTTGAAACAACACGAGAGTGAGTAATTAATGACAGAATTTTCATTTTTGGGTGAACTAACCCTTTAAGGCTACTTTTACACGACAACGGTGTAGTCAAAAACGGAAAAGTTTTTCCCTTGCGTTTTTAAAAATTTTCACGTATACACGATGTTTTCAAAACGATTCGCGTTTACACATATCCGCGAAAATGGCCAAAATCGTTGTATTACGTATCCCAGGCCAGTAGCTGGCGGTGTCGCCTTGTTAGTAAACAGTACCTGTAGGGAAGTGAAGATTATATGATGCGTCTCCGCTGTTGGTTGTAATATTGGTGAAGTAAAACCACACTTTACTGAAGAAGCGTTAGCAAACTCTTGAGCAGCAACAACAGTACCATATACTCCGCCATTGTTGTGTATGTTTGTTCGCACTTGCCTTTAAAATCGACACGTACTGCGCATGTCTACATACGACCACGTACTACGCACGCGCATGATGTCACCGTTTTCAAAGATTCCCGTATTGGGTGTTTACATGGAAACGATAACGGTGCCATTTTCAAAAACTTCCACTTTGAAACCCATTTTCAAAAATATGCGTTTTCAGTCCCCAAAATGCCGTTGTCGTGTAAACGAACAGTAAAAACGCATAAAAAGTTTCCCGTTTTTGACTGAAAACGTTGTCGTGCAAACGGCTCCTAAGTTTTCTCAGAGACATACAGTCAGTCCACCGACACCCAATGCTACAGTTAGAGGTGAGATTTCTTACTTCCTGCGACGGTGGAACTGTTTAACTGGACACAGCTCATCGAAGAGTTTCTGATTCACCAGCCGCGGCACCAGCAGGAAACGATTATTGGACACAAACTCGTCAATTATCTGCTTTTTCATCCCTCTTGCCTAGAAAAGAAAACAAAAAAGGACTCGTCTACCAAAAACAAAACAGCCGGTATAGTTTTTGAGAAAAACTACAGTTAGATGTATGCAAATGGGGAGCTGGGCCTCACCTGCATAACATCAGCAGGTTTATCTGTGCTCTCTTTGAACAGGAGCATGGTGGGAGCGTATGTGTTGATGCTAAACCTCTGCACGACTTTAGAGGTCTCAGTCAGGCCCATGTCCACATAGCCAAACTGTACATAGTCTTTATAGGCAAATGCTGTGAGCTGCGAACAAGAGAATATAACAACTTGTGTCAAGAACACAGATTTTAATGACAGATTGTTTGAACAGCTAATATAAGGAACACTCACCTTGTACAAAAAAGGGATATTAGATGCTACATCAAACATTAGCACTCTTGGCTTATTCTCCTCATGCCAACTGTTTAAAAACCCGAGGTAGCTGTTATCTGTCACCTAAAACAAAAGAATAAAGAAGGAAAGAAAGAGGGAAAGGGGGGCAAGGAAAGGAAATGGAAAAGAACAGCAAGGGAATAAAAGAGACAAAGGGAATGGGGGAAAAGAAAGGAAAAGGGAAAGGGAAAAAGAGAAGAGAAAAAGGAACAGAAAAGCATGAGGAAAAGGGAAAAAAGAGGGAAAAGTACAGGAATAGGAAGGAAGGAAATGAGAAAAAGGAAAGGAAAGGAAATGGTAATGGAACAGAAAGACATAAGGAAAGGGAAAAGAGAAGGAAAGTGGGAGGAGGAAGGATGAAGTAGAAACATGAAGTGAAAAGAAAAGGTAAAAGAAAGGGGACAAAGGGAAAGGGAGGGAAAATGAGCATGAAGGGAAAAATAAAGCGTAAAAGAGAAGGAAGGAAAAGGGGAAGGAAAGAGGAAAAGAAGAGAAAGGGAAAGGAAATGGAAAAGGAGAGTGAAAAAGAAAGGGATAAGGAAAAGGGAAAAGCGAAGGGAAAGGAAAGTGAAAAAGCAAATAAAACTTCAATAATGAACTCTTTTTAGCTGCATTTATATGAATGTTTAATTGACAGTCCATGTTAAGTCGAACCTGACATATGTGACCCTGGAGCACTAAACCAGTCTTAAGTCGCTGTATATTTCTAGCAATAGCCAAAAATACATTGTATGGGTCAAATTTATAGATTTTTCTTTTATGCCAAAAATCATTAGGATATTAAGTAAAGATCATGTTCCATGAAGATATTTTGTAAATTTCCTACTGTAAATATATAAAAACTTAATTTTTGATTAGTAATATGCATTGCTAAGAATGTCATTTGGACAATTTTAAAGGCGATTTTCTCAATATTTAGATTTTTTTTGCACCCTCAGATTCTGGATTTTCAAATAGTTGTATCTCGGCCAAATATTGTCCTATCCTAACAAACCATACATCAGTGGAAAGCTTATTCAGCTTTCAAAAAAATGTACCCTTATGACTGGTTTTGTGGTCCAGGGTCACATATAGTTAAATTCACCTCATAATTAAAATAATGATGTCATTAATAATTAAATATATCATTAAGAATACACCTCAAAGTGGCTGGCTGAGTACAAACCTTCTCAACCAGCTTCTGGGGCAGAAGGCTTTCCACAAACTGTCTCAAGTGTTCCCTGACCACAGCGTAGTGGAAGAAAGTGACTTTGCCATTGATTAAACCAAGTATGGACGGCGTGCGGTGGGCACCAAGATGGTTAGCCAGCTGTCTCTCATATCCAATGTCCACCACACCAATACCAACCCCTAAAAACAATCCAACATCTCAGTACTCAGATTACATCATTTAATTGAAAATATTGTTGTATGATATAGATTAATTTGCCCAATTTTTACATGCTATGCCATTGTATGCTTATCAGAATATCACCCAATTCGACTGGAATTAACTGTGAGGGTGAAGATCCTGAAGAACCTACCCAACGGCTCCAGCTCTAGCACAGTGTCCTTCCATACAGGCTCAATATGGACGCAGGTGAAGCACCACTCTGACGTGATCTTGATCAGGTAGGGCCTCTTGAAACTGTCCGGCAGCACCTCACTGATGTACTGGTTGTAGTGAAGGTGGTGCTTGCTGTCTGTGAAATCACGACTCGTCCGAGGGAAGTGAAAGAAAGACTCATCGAAGTAGAAGCTGTCCTGATAATGTCTGAAGCCCTGTGGTGCTCGGGCAAAGTTTTGATTCTCGTCCATTTGACCAAACCGGTCATAGTTTGCCCTTCTCTCCTCATTAGAAAGAATCTATGGAAAGTAAATCCCATGCAATTCAATATGCATGCTTATTACTGAAGACATATTCAAATGTTTACATGCATCTTAAACCAATTCCTCCAGTTTGCAAATTTCCAACCAGCTTTGTACTGTTACAATGTCAGTACTGGTATATGTAAATGAATGATGTGTACTTTTGCTCCGTGCTACCTGCACACAAATATCCCTGTGTGTCTGTCAGCAAAGGTCTGCCAGATGATGCAAAAATGTTTTGTTTAGCTTCTTCCAGCAGACTTTTGACAGTTACAGGGCGTCTGCTAAAACTACAGATCGAACTTCCTCTTTTTTGTATTCACAGAAGGGTGGCGCCAAAATCAAAAGTGCATTATGTGTGTCCAAATGTTTGTCAAAAAGGAATGCCACAAGTTGTGTCGTTGATTTCTTGCATGTAAACCCTTAAACAAGTCTTTATAATGAGCAGATATTTATTAACATTTGTGAGTGTGTGAACATACATTTACTAGGAAATATTGCAGATTTGCCAAATTTACGCAATAAAAAACCTTAAATTGTAACCATTCACATACTATAAATTTTAGATAAATATTTCATTAAAATATTTAGATAAAATACAACATTTGTGACAATAGTGGTATAATACAATACAATATTTTCTATATAAATAAACATCAATTTATATTTACAATTCATTGCATGTGAGTAATTATACATTATCATTTTTCCCATTTTATAGCAGATATTTTGTGCACATAAATATACTAGCATTCAAAAGTTCAGTAAGACAGTAAAGAACTTTATAATGTTACAATAGTTTTTTAAATTATTTATCAAATAATCCTTAAAAAAGTATCACAGTTTCCAGAAAATATTAAGATATGAGGATATTAAAGTTCTATCATATGAAACTGTTTTCAACATTGATAATAATAAATGTTTCTTGAGCAGCAAATCAGAATATTAGAATGATTTCTGAAGGATCGTGTGACACTGAAGACTGGAGTAATGATGCTGAAAATTCAGCTTTGATCACAGGAATACATTAAATGTTTAAATGTATTCAAATAGAAAACGGTTATTGTGAAATATAAATAACAATTTAAAGGGGTCATATGATGCGATTTCAAGTTTTCCTTTCTCTTTGGAGTGTTACAAGCTGATTGTGAATAGATAAGATCCCTGAAGTTGCAAAGACTAAAGTCTCAAAACCAAAGAGATATTCTTTATAAAAGCTAAGACTCTGCCACGCCCTCCAAAAACGGCTCGTTCTAACACCCCCCCCCACATACCTACCTCACTATGTGGGAATATTTGCATAATGCCACCCAAATGTTCACGCAAAGAAAGGCGGTGCTGTCTTTTTGATCAAATAAATATAGCTTTGGTGAGCATAGGAAAGTTATTTTATAATAATAAAAAGAACACACGGATCCCAAACCTTTGAATGGTAGTATATGAACGAACACACACACACACACACACACACACACACACGGTATTAGGTAAAAATGGCAAAAAATTAAGAGATTTGATCTTACTTTACATTATTTCCAATATGCAACGCAACCATCCTACCTCATACGATTTAGTGATCTTGATAAACATGTCCTCTGCCCCTGGACTTTTATTTTTGTCTGGATGCCTATGGATAAAGTGTGAAAACATTTTCATTTGGACATCATCGTGAGAGAGTTACACAATTATTACACTATATTAAAGAGAAGACATAGTCAAAGAGAAGAAAGCTAAACATTGTGGATGAAACAAAAAGAAACCTAACCTTATTCACAGCAATCCTAGGCCCAATCCCATTTCTACCCCTTAGCCCTTTCCCCTACCCCTCTGTTTTGCTCGTTCACGTGAAGGGGTAGAGGTGTCTTGATTATCTTTTGGTTGGAGGGGTAGGGGTAAGGGGAAGGGCCAGACAGCCCTTCAAAGTAAGATTTTTCAGGACCACACTTCAAACGAAGGAAGGGGTATGAATTATCTCAGCGTAAACCCGCTGCGCGAGCGAACAAAAAGACACATGAATGTAAGCATTATTGGCATTAATAAAGATTTTAACAAAAAGTAATCATTTGTTTTATGTTACATTCAATCGTGAGTTCATATTTACGGTCATGTTACTAAAGTTTAATCGCTAAAGTTTGCTAACGTCATATCATTACTGATTGCACGATAGTGCCACAACATATTTTCATGTCTGATCAGGGCGATAACCACCGTAGACATTGAGGGGGGCTAGTCCCCCCAATAATTATAAATCGCTAAACCCTTTTCTGAAATGTTGCCAATTCGAGAGAGAGAGAGAGAAAGAGAGAGAGATGAAAGTTGCGTGTATGCCATAGACTGTATAAAAACATGGACGTAGTGTCCGTGACGTCACCCGTAGATTTCCGAAGAGTGCTTTTGAAGTAGTGTTGGGTCGTTCTTGAACGATTCGTTCGTTTTGAACTAATCTTTAATGTGACTCGTTCAGTCACGCATGTGCAACATCCTATAGGTTCTGTACTGGAATTAGTCAAGTAGTTCACCTGTTTCGAGTCTTCAGGTTTTTCCGAGTCGTTCATTCATCACGTGACAGCCCCATAAGCCCAAACCCGAAGACTTGTCAGATAAGAGCTGAGGTGAGCTAATCATAGACTGAAGACTCAGGTAAACAATGAATTAATCTTTTCTGTTTCTTATTGCAGTTTTGTACTGTTTGTAGTCTGATCAACGTTTGCGTAAGTAGTAGATGTATTAGGGAAGTAACACGTAACATTTGAATTATATATATATATGTTAAAATGAACGAAATTGTTTAGCAGCAATCCATGTTCTCCCGCTGGTAATGTGTGGACCGTTTCCCCGGCCTTCTCCTGTCCGGTACTTCCGGTAGTGAGGGATTGTGGGTAAACACTTTCTGGGATAAAAGTCAGACGGATTTGATCCAAAATCGCGTATTTAGTGTAATTTCCTATCTTAATCAAGCCATATTTCATCATGGAATTTATTTTTTATATTATTATTATTTTAGAGGTCAGTTTGTTTGCTTTACACACACAGTAGGGGCTGAACGCAGCCCCGATGAATGCTGTAGGTAACCTTTTTTTTTTTAGCATTTTGAGAATCCTGGACGAAATCACTTGCCTGTGATCAAAGATAGTGAGATCTGATGTTGTGGAATATAGCCAAATTTGTGATAAATTACTATTGATGCAGTCAAAAACTCTCCAGCTGCTTTGCAACCAGAAGCTTTAACTTCGCGTTGGCTCCCAGAAACTAAGCAAAGTACTAGCGATGTTACAACAATGGGTAAATCTGATAAAAGACAGACAAATTCATCCAAATAAAATAAAATGTTTTATATATTTATATTTGATATATTTTGTGTTTTATATATTGGTCCCAACACGTTTTGCACCGTTTGGTAGGGGCTGAACGCAGCCCCGATGAATGCTGTAGGTAACCTTTTTTTTTTTTTTAGCATTTTGAGAATCCTGGACGAAATCACTTGCCTGTGATCAAAGATAGTGAGATCTGATGTTGTGGAATATAGCCAAATTTGTGATAAATTACTATTGATGCAGTCAAAAACTCTCCAGCTGCTTTGCAACCAGAAGCTTTAACTTCGCGTTGGCTCCCAGAAACTAAGCAAAGTACTAGCGATGTTACAACAATGGGTAAATCTGATAAAAGACAGACAAATTCATCCAAATAAAATAAATAGTTTTATATATTTATTTTTAAAAAGTATCAAAAATAAAAATTAATTTGGCCTCAAACGAGCCAACTGAAGAGCAGTGCTCAATGTACATACTGTACACATACAGTAGGATTGCAGAACTTGCCCTTGATGCAGTCAAAAACTCTCCAGCTGCTTTGCAACCAGAAGCTTTAACTTCGCGTTGGCTCCCAGAAACTAAGCAAAGTACTAGCGATGTTACAACAATGGGTAAATCTGATAAAAGACAGACAAATTCATCCAAATAAAATAAAATGTTTTATATATTTATATTTGATATATTTTGTGTTTTATATATTGGTCCCAAACGAGCCAATTGAACATCAGTGCTCAATGTACATACTGTACACATACAGTAGGATTGCAGAACTTGCCCTAAGCATGTAGGCCTATGTCTGTCTGTTGTAAGTGTTTGTTGCACATTTTGATGCCTGGATGACGGGGTAGAGGGCTCCCACTTAAAGCACTGTGGCTTCCCCACTCAAATGCAGATGCAGAGAGTGCTCTCCATGGTGGGTTTGAACAAAACCAAAGCTAACAGTTTGGCTCTGGACAGAACGCTATCATCTATCATGACTGTGAAAATGGCTGGCTTAGAGCCACAGTGCTTTAAGTGGGACCCCCCTACCCCTGACATCAAGACGTCAAAATGTGCAACAAACACTTAAAACAGAAAAAAAACCATTCATAAGCTAAAATGTGCTCTCTCTCTCTCTCTCTCTTACACACACACACACACACACACACACACACACACACACACACTCACACACACACACACACA
>NW_015505731.1:722958-729469 GCF_001515645.1 Sinocyclocheilus grahami
GCTTAACATACATCCGCAAGGCAAGTTCTGCAACCCTACTGTATGTGTACAGCATGTACATTGAATACTGCTATTCAGCTGGCTCGTTTGTGGCCAAATTTATTTTTATTTTTGATACATTTGTATTTTTGAAATACATAAACCTATTTATTTTATTTGGATGAATTTGTCTGTTTTAAAAAAAATCAGATTTATCAGTTGTTATCATTTCTATTAGTTCAGGTCAATTATGAACAATAGGTAAAATTGAACTGTTAGCGAAAACTTGAGAGAATTGGGTGCTGCAAATATTTCAATGGCCCCTCCCCTTTGAGTGGCCCCTCCCCTAACGTAACAGTCATTATATAGATCAGTGGTTCAGACAGGTTTTTGTTTTCAGACACAATTTGGTTTGCTAATTTGTATTCTATCTTCCAAAAAAGAAAAGAAAAGAAATGCACGGAGTGGAATATACAGTATTGAAAACCTTCGAAACATCGAATTAGCTTAACATACATCCGCAGGGCAAGTTCTGCAACCCTACTGTATGTGTACAGTATGTACATTGAATACTGCTATTCAGCTGGCTCGTTTGTGGTCAAATTTATTTTTATTTTTGATACATTTGTATTTTTGAAATACATAAACCTATTTATTTTATTTGGATGAATTTGTCTGTTTTTAAAAAAATCTGATTTATCAGTTGTTATCATTTCTATTAGTTCAGGTCAATTATGAACAATAGGTAAAATTGAACTGTTAGCGAAAACTTGAGAGAATTGGGTGCTGCAAATATTTCAATGGCCCCTCCCCTTTGAGTGGCCCCTCCCCTAACGTAACAGTCATTATATAGATCAGTGGTTCAGACAGGTTTTTGTTTTCAGACACAATTTGGTTTGCTAATTTGTATTCTATCTTCCAAAAAAGAAAAGAAAAGAAATGCACGGAGTGGAATATACAGTATTGAAAACCTTCGAAACATCGAATTCTGATGACACCCGCTGGTCAAAGATATCGAGGATGCATTGAGTGCAGACCTCGAGCCGTTAGAAATCCCAGAAGACACTGCGGGCGGCCAGAGTACGGAAGCCTGCAAGCTATAAAATCGCTCTCGCAAATACTCGATGGCTCTTGAAAGTAAACATTTATCGTTTGGTTTTGCTTAATTTGAATAAAGTTATTAGATCCGGAGAAAGTCTGCAGTATTTTTATTGGCATATTAAAATGAATCTTAACATGCACTCTAAAAAATGTTGGGTTGTTTCAACCCAATGTTGGGTCAAATATGGACTAACCCAACTGTTGGGTTAAATTTTGGTTACATTTTTAAATGAGCTTTTTAACCCAACAGTTGGGTTAGTCCATATTTGACCCAACATTGGGTTGAAACAACCCAGCATTTTTAGTAGTCATAGTTAAACATATAACGCTATAAAAAAGCATTTGTTTGTAATGTTATGTTATATTTATTGTTCATTGGCCGTTGCTTATGCTGTGACTATGCGGTCAGTTAAGCAAGAACGCAGTACATCTCAATTCTCATAAGGGTGCGTTCTGTGTCCTCGCGTCCTCCCGAGTTCGTTCTTCCAAGGAAGCTTGCGTTCTTGGAATTGAGAAACAGCCAATATCTCTGTCTATCGTCGACACATGATACGACGCAACCCAGCATGGGGAGGTTATCGCGGGGCCCCCCAACACGCGGGGCCCCCCAGCAGTGCGTGCCCGTCCGCTACGCCACTGCCACCAGACAGGATAGGAAATAATTTTGGGTGTCAAAGATTAAAATCTATGTAAATAGTTCAGAAGATTTATTAATAGACTTGTATTAAAAAAAAGTCAGCATTTAGGAATTCATTGTTTTTGTTTCCTAAAGTGTAATCAATTTACAAAGAAATCTGTGGTCTCCAAAACACTTGAAGATCATCTTTATATACCCTAATGATATTTTGGAACCATATTTGTCAAGTTTCAAGACATGGTTGGATGTATAGCTGTCTATAGCTGCTATAATGCATATTATAATTAATAGAATACAAAGAATACTTCCCCACAGACACACTTAATAACTCTAATGAAAGACTATATTTACTTAGTTGTCACAGAATTATGTCAAATGAAATTGTGAAGGCAATAAAAGGTGTCCAGCTGTTCATGTTTTGAGCTCTAGACTAATGTTTAAATGGCTGTACTCATGGGCTGTGTGCTGTTCTGACTGTATCTAATGAGAAGCTGTGGTCACTGTGAGCACAGGGAGCCACTGACTGCAAGCTTGTAAAGCTGAGAGAATGATCCGCTTCACTAACGACACACAGATCAAGCACTCACTTACATGAACATCTGCTCCTTCATTTGGCCAAGAAAAAGTTTACTGAGATCTGACGTTTGTGAGAGGAATGTTTCTTATACACCATTCAGACTTAGTTTCCTTTGAATCATTTGCCACAGTTTAGTCATCATTTCAGTTTGAGTTAGTGGCTAGATTAGTGTTGTCTTCAAAGTGTTTTTTTTTTTGTTCATTTTGTATTTATGTTAGTTCTGTGTGTGTGAGTGACTGCCAGATGTCTTTGTAAGGTATCATGTTTATTTGTGGTAAAGGTTTTTTATGCTAGCTTTAAGGGCTTTGTTAGCTTTGAGTTATGTGATCCTCCCTGGAAAAATCTGTCAACTGCAGTCATACAAAATGAGCCAAATGTATTTTTATTATAAAAATTGTGAGGATTGTTGATGAGGACTAGCACCAGCAATATAAACATTGCACAAGTTTTCTTTTCACTACTGATGATAGTTTTTAATATTTTAGTTTTAATTGATTTTGAATACTCTCTCTGTTTAAATCTAGATTAAAGACACATCTCTTTGGCCAATCATTCAAATAATGCATCTCATAATCTTGTACTGCAGTTATATCTGATCAAATGCACATTATTATTCTTCAGTTTGGGTTAAACAAATCAATTTTGCTTGGTTGGAACAGCAGCTACGCTAATTAAGTTTGTATTTGTTTCTCTGTTTTTTGCCATGGGATTGACATCCCGTAGTAACTAGGATTTACACAAGCTTCAGTCTGGATCCAGAACACCTGAGAAGAGATGATGCAACTCCTCAGAGGACCTCAGATGATGCCAACCATGAAACAACTTACAGAACTACCACATTTTGCTATAAGTTTGATTGCATCATATAATAATTGCTGTTAATATTATTCATCGTCTGTTTTATTACGTCTTATATTGATTTTTCCGTACTGCTGGTTCGTCTGGTCAGAGGAGAACTGGCCCCCCGACTGAGCCTGGTTTCTCCCAAGGTTTTTTCTTCATTCTGTCACCGATGGAGTTTTGGTTCCTTGCCGCTGTCGCCTCTGGCTTGCTTAGTTGGGGACACTTCATTTCCAGCGATATCGTTGACATGATTACAAAGATATTATTTAAACTGAGCTGGATGTTGACATCACTGAATTCAATGATGAACTGTCTTTAACTGAAAAATGAGTGTTTACTATTATCACTTTGCATTATTGACACTATTTTCCTAATTAATGCTGTTCAGTTGCTTTGACACAATCTGTATTGTTAAAAGCGCTATATAAATAAAGGTGACTTGACTTGAATAGTATAGAATTTTATATTAGTATACATTATTATTATTATTAACTCTGTATTGACATTAATGTTCTACTTCTAAATTAGGAAAAGCAAATTACAAAAGTATCCAGTACAGGGTCATTTAATTTCACATTGCATTTATATTTAAATCTTTTGTTTGCTACTTTAATCATTTTCAGTTTCATGTTTTAAATGTATATCTGCAATTGCATGTTTTAAGTTTCAAGCAGTGTTGTCATTATTCTGGTATTTCTGACTTAGAAAATTCTTGAAAATTCAAAACCATTTAAAAATAAAATCTGTATCTTCTCATATATCCTTACGTCTGCTCTGAGGTAAGCTATATAATAACAATAATATTTCTAAGACTCAGAAATATATCACTATTGTAATAAAAGAAGTAGTATTATGTATTTACTGTACTCATTATTTTGCTTTACACTCTGTATTAAAATGACAATACTTATGTTTAATAATTACCTTTACTTGAAAGAGTTACACCCTCAAGCTTTTATTTGGGTGGAAAGTTTATACAAATCTATAGTGCAATGCTGTAATAATCTCTTCACAAATTGTTGGAAATGATGCGAATGCGACAAAGCATAAGTGGTGCACATTGAAAATGCTTGTTAAACTCACTGCACATTCAGAGATTGAGTGTCCTGCATTTACCTGCAAGACACTGTATTGATGCATTGAGTATTTAAAATCAATATTTTGACAACACTAGTTCTATGTAAAGACTAATGGCTTGATCATTTTGATGATGACATGTTCATATTTTCATCTCTCAAGTCTTTCTTTTATTACCTGTTTGATTACAACTGTATTAGTCACTCTGTCTGTTCCCCTTTCGGGCTTGAACTGATGGTAAAACTAATTTCATTATTTATTATCTTTACATTTATTTTGAAAGATGAAGCTCGCGATTATGGTAAGGGGCGTTACATTTCCCGACGAGTGCTTGCAGTGTTCGGCCAATCACAATGCACTGGGTCAGCTGGCCAATCAGAGCAGACTGCGCTTGTCGGAAGGAGGGACTTTGTAGAAAACGAAGCGTTTGAGAGAGGCGGGGCATAGAGGACCTACAATAATGTACAGTATTTGAAAATTAATGTGTTTTTTGAACATTAAAGCATGTCAACATATTCTGTTACACCAAATACACAAAATAATGATCTTTAAAAAAGCATCATATGACCCCTTTAAGGTAACATCGACCTTTCATGTGCAAACTGTGTAGTGTCTTAAATTCACCTGGTAACTACAAGCTCGTGTTCCTTCACAAACATTATGGCATCTGGTTTGTTTGGATCCTTTCCTGGAAACGGTTCACTTACTTCAAACTCCAATCCATGGTAGAACTGACCTAAAGAGAGTTGAACACAGTTCAGAGCACAATTATCACAGACTGTGCTGCTTAATAATAGTGCACTATAAAAGCAATATTTCAAACTCATCAAGAGTTACGTTGACAGCATTTGTGACTTAATGTTGATAACCACAAAAACGTTTCCACTTGTCCATCCTTTGGGTTACAGTGGGAGGCACATTGACCAATTTGTAAACGTTAAAATACTCTGATGTAAAAAACATGAAAAAAAATCACTTAATCTTTTCTGTGTAAAGTTATATCCAGTTTTATAGATGTGTTGCCATGGGAACCAAACCCTACAATACCATAAAGCCTAAAACAACTGCAAAACCAATTAAACAGCATTAGAATTCAAATAATAAACATGCTTTAACAGAACAAACAATGTAAGTGCTTTTATAAAATCATAAGCTTCATATTTGTGATTTTTAAATCTTCCAAAAATCGGCCCAATTCACTTCCATTGTAAGTGCTTCGCTGTAGCCTTGATTTAGATTTTTGTTTTTAAAGAAGAGAAGGGATGTGTTGAAACTATTTTTGTGGTTTTTAACATTATACCAGAGTAAGTGGAGCTTAGCCTGCACTGAACCTGGAATATTCCTCTGGGCCTCTTTGGTCGGACCTGACTGAAAAAAAAAATAGTTTGGAGATTTTGTTTTTTTTACTTTATCGGAATGGGAAGACACTTGGTGATGTTTTTGTCACATTAGCTATGTGAACAAAAAAAAATCGTGGACATGATTTGGATATGCTAAAGGGTCGAAAAAAGAAGTAACATTTGGTACCTTCGCAGTCAAAAATACCATTGGCAAAAAATATAGCTCATAAAAATTAAATACACTACCAGTCAAAAGTTTATGAACAGTAAGATTGTAAATGTTTGTTTGTGTGTTTTTTTTAAGAATTCTCATCTGCTCATCAAGCCTGCATTTATTTGATCCAAAATACAGCACAAGCAGTAATATTGTGAACCATTTTTGGGGGGGAAATGATAGAAATGAATACTTTTATTTAGCAAGGATGCTTTAAATTGATGGAAAATGATGATTAAGACATTTATAATATTACAAAAGATTTCTATTTCAGATAAATGCTGTTCTTCTGAACTTTCTATTCATCAAAGAAACCTGAACAAATTCTACTCCGCTGTTTTCAACATAATAATAATAATTATTATAAATGTTTTTGAGCAGAAAGTCAGAATATTAGAATGATTTCTAAAGGATCATGTGACTGGAATAATGATGCTAAAAATTCAGCTTTGAAATCACAGGAATAAATTACATTTGAAAGCATAATGTAATTTTTCTATTGTTAAAATACTCTCTCTTATCCAGCTTAACATGCAGCAGCAACTGGAAGTAAGGTTGATATGGCAACAATGGCTCAACCAATGGTGTGAGTTTGGGGCGGAGCTATCTGTTTGACCAACCAATGGCTAAAGGCACAGAAATTACACTAAATTATTTGTAATCCTAAAGGCATTTTATTTAATTACATTTTTTTTTTTTTTCACACTGACCAATGTCCACATTTATAATTGCTTATCAATACT
>NW_015505731.1:731155-731628 GCF_001515645.1 Sinocyclocheilus grahami
TGATAAATAATCATGTTATAACATGGTGGCAACATGCTAAATCACGCTAACAATATGGTAAAACATGTTAAAACATGGTAGCAATGTGATAAATCATACTAACCACATGTTAAAATATGCTAAATCATGCTAGCATTATGATAAAAACATGTTTAAACATGGTACCAATGTGATAAATCATGATAACAACATGGTAAAACATGCTAAAACGTGGCAGTAATGTAATAAATCATGCTGACAACATGCTAAAACATGCTTAATCTTGCTAATTACATTATAAAACATGTTAAAACGTGGTAGCAACGTGATAAATCATGCCAACAACATGGTAAAATATGTTCAAACATGCTGACGTGTTAAATCATACTAACAACCTCTTAAAACATTCTAGCAATGTGCTAATTATTCTAATTTTCAGGCTTCAAGCATTTCAAAGTTATTTCAAACTTTTAAACAAGGCTTTGTCAAGCCAA
>NW_015505731.1:733432-734118 GCF_001515645.1 Sinocyclocheilus grahami
TTTCACACTGACCAATGTCCACATTTATAATTGCTTATCAATACTGGAGCTATGGACTATGATTATGTGTGACATGATAGAGTATTTACTCACCCCTTGTGCGAACACTTCAATTGCGAAGTTGTCTATTTCATTTAAGTCATTAAGTCGGCCAGCGACCATGATCTCAGAGCCGTTGAATAGCTGTTTAAAGTGGCTTCTTGTCAGTGAGTTAACCGTGGTGTCTGGATAGTGAAACTGCACGTCTGACAGTAGAGGACTTGACACTTCTTCATAAAATCCCTTGGTAACAAATCATTAGCAAACCATTAGCAGTATTTTCTTGAAAGACAGCATTACTAAAAAGATCAACATATTATTTAAAGTATAATCACAATTACACTAGATCATTACCAGGATTGGTTATGGATGTACATTTCCCAATTCAATTCCAATTCACAAGGTTTTGAGTTGATTTAATCATTTAATTTAATTGAATCATTACACCTGGGTATATTTCTATGGAAGTTTGTTTCCTCCATGGGATTTATCAAATTTTTTTGATAAATTTGTGAGGAAAAAAAGTAGAGTTGCGCTGTTAACTCGCAGTTGCAGGTTTATAACTTTTCTTTCTCAGAATAGTGTGGGAAAAAGTCACAATTACCCTATTTTGTTCATTGTGTGTGTGTGTGTGTGTGTGTGTGTGT
>NW_015505731.1:735526-735848 GCF_001515645.1 Sinocyclocheilus grahami
TGTGCTCTGCACAGGTTGAGCCCTACCTGTGCACGTGCCTGAATGCCAGTATAGATATAAATGTAAAAAACCTACTATCATTAACAGCTTTTTAAACCAGCTTTGTCAGATTTCGCATTATATCCAATTAAACCCATCACATCTTATATACTTAAGACTAAATGAAAGCTAACATGTACTTTGTGTGTGGTGCAAAGGTCGGTTGAGTGACAGAGGTTGTCTATATTGTTTTGAAGAGACCAGAGACGATGTAGTCTGTGTGAACTCCATCGAGGAGCCCGGTGCCGTTATTGTGAATGAACCAGCAGGGCACATTTTCTCC
>NW_015505731.1:736654-768255 GCF_001515645.1 Sinocyclocheilus grahami
TTTTCGCTGAAGCCTGCATCTGTGTCCGTGTGGTGTGCGTGACAAGTGCACTATAAAAGCAATATTTCAAACTCATCAAGAGTTACGTTGACAGCATTTGCGACTTAATGTTGATAACCACAAAAACGTTTCCACTTGTCCATCCTTTGGGTTACAGTGGGAGGCACATTGACCAATTTGTAAACGTTAAAATACTCTGATGTAAAAAACATGAAAAAAATCACTTAATCTTTTCTGTGTAAAGTTATATCCAGTTTTATAGATGTGTTGCCATGGGAACCAAACCCTACAATACCATAAATGTAAGTGCTTTTATAAAATCATAAGCTTCATATTTGTGATTTTTAAATCTTCCAAAAATCGGCCCAATTCACTTCCATTGTAAGTGCTTCGCTGTAGCCTTGATTTAGATTTTTGTTTTTAAAGAAGAGAAGGGATGTGTTGAAATTATTTTTGTGGTTTTTAACATTATACCAGAGTAGGTGGAGCTTAGCCTGCACTGAACCTGGAATATTCCTCTGGGCCTCTTAAAAAAAAAAATAGTTTGGAGATTTTGTTTTTTTTACTTTATCGGAATGGGAAGACACTTGGTGATGTTTTTGTCGCATTAGCTATGTGAACAAAAAAAAAATCGTGGACATGATTTGGATATGCTAAAGGGTGGAAAAAAAGAAGTTACATTTGGTACCTTCGCAGTCTAAAATACCATTGGCAAAAAATATAGCTCATAAAAATTAAATACACTACCAGTCAAAAGTTTATGAACAGTAAGGTTGTAAATGTTTTTTTTTGTTTGTTCTTTTTAAGAATTCTCATCGGCTCATCAAGCCTGCATTTATTTGATCCAAAATACAGCACAAGCAGTAATATTGTGAACTATATCTTTAATCACCTGCAGATCCATGCTGGAGAAAGCAAAATATGGAGGATTGTGCTCAAAATCAAATTCTCATAGAAGAAGGTGAATTAAAATTCTGCCATAATTTCCTTTCTAAACCCATATGTTAAACTAAGCACTGTTTAATATAAATGTATTTATTTCACTTACTTCAGTCCATCTAAAGTCTTGTTGTTAGTCCATGAGAATTTTGCCTGTTTTCCCCTTTCAGACACTAAGATCTCCTTTGTGCTCACCATCAATCTGATACCAAACTTCTCATGAATAATCCCAAAGCGGCCAAAATAGGTGTGCATCTTGTTACCTGGAATGACCTTCTTATCTCCAATGGTTTGGCCATTGACCACAATACCTGTGGAACACCACCATATGTGTGATTTCAAATCATTATAAGCCATTTATAAGCTATTTATAAATTGGTTTCTCCAAAATGTTTAGGCACAACGTTCCAAAATTCACAACTTCTTGTTTCAATAGAAATGGGAATCTTATTTCCAATTGAAATGTGAAAAACAAATAAAATATAAAAACAACTTACAAAGCCAGCAAACTGATCTACTATTTAAGCTTCTTCTTTTTCTTCTGAGGCTAAATTTGGATTTCCTCCTAGAGTTTTCAAGCTATAACCACCAAACGTGGATCAGACCTGCAGACCGGTCTGACTCGGGTTGCTGTATCTTTTCTAACTGATCTGACCTATGGTTTTCACTCGCTCTAAACTGTAATAGAAGGGCTAATATCATAAGAATGCACAAAACTTTACTGTGAAGGATAGAATGATTATCTCCCTGCTTTGCTTTATAAGATACCTTTCAGTGTTTAGAGTTCCTAATGTCCTGTACTGTCAAATTCTGTATAGTACTACTACTCATAATTTTAACACCAGGCATGCATCAAAAGGATGTTTTTTACTTCCTGTTCCCTGCAAAGCAATGGACTGTGATGTATAGAGGAATACAAATATGGAATGGTTTGTCATAGGATATAACACATAAAATGAGTTTTAAAAAATCTTTGAAAACAATATTTAATGGCACAATATATAGTAAATTGTTGATTTGGATATTTTGAATGGATTTTGGGTTTGTATGTTTTATTGTTGTTGATTAATGTAGTTTTGTATTTTTTACTTGTTGGGACCCCAAAAAGAGTAGCCACTACCTAGGTAGTGGCTAATGGGGATACAAATAAACAAATGTTAGCAACATGCTAAATCGTGTTAAAACATGGAAGCAATGTGTTAAAACATGCTAACAATGTGCTAAATCATGCTAGCAACATGCTAAAACATGTTAAAACATGGAAGCAATGTGATAAATAATCATGTTATAACATGGTGGCAACATGCTAAATCACATTAACAATATGGTAAAACATTTTAAAACATGGTAGCAATGTGATAAATCATACTAACCACATGGTAAAACAAGCTTAATCATGCTAGCATCATGATAAAACATGTTAAAACATGGTAGCAATGGGATAAATCATGTTAACAACATGGTAAAACATGGTAGTATTGTGCTAAATCATGCTAGCAACATGCTAAAACATGCTAAAACATGGAAGCAATGTGATGTGTGTGTGTGTGTGTGTGTGTGTGTGTTTATTCCACAGCTGAAACAGGCTTCTATATTTCAGTTATAATGTCCATTTTGTTTTTTTAAATTCTCTGTTAGCTATTCTGTAAATTATTACTATAAATAAATTACTTCGCTCATTTACAAGGAATCAATATTTTGCAAAGACCTCAGTTTCACTACCTTTAGCTGAAGTGGGGCATCCGAGTCCTCATAAATCCTGCGAACCAAGCCATTGTTCTGCTTGCTCAAAGTATCCAAAAACCCATAGTTTGCATCGTTACCAAAAGCCAAACTGAACAGAGTGATATTCCCATCAATGGTGTGACGAATGTTCTCTTGGATCTCAGGAAGAGTTCTCGGATCTAAAAATGAATAAGATTTATGATTCCATCACAGACAACAACAAAAAGTACAACAGCCATGAATAACTGATAGATTAATTAAGTCTGCTCTTGAGCTAAACCTTTCTGAGTTCTCGTTGGTGTTCTTTAATAAGATAATGGAAATGACACTAGGGCTGTTTCCTGTATGTTTCTTTAGGGATACTTCTAGGCAATGTTTTTCCTTAAAGGGGTCATAGGATGCCCATTTTCCACAAGTTGATATGATTCTTTAGGGTCTTAATGAAAAGTCTGTAACATAGTTTGGTTAAAATTTCTCAATGGTAGTGTAAAAAACACCTTTTTTTACCCTGTCAAAAACAGCTCTTTTCAGATCAAGCCGTTTTTCTCATAGCATTTCCCTTTAAATGTTAATGAGCTCTGCTGACCTCTCTTCCCAGCTGCTCTCAGAGAGACTGTTTACTTTAACCGCATTCATCGTGAAACTTGTTAATTAGCACATTATTAGGAAAGGCGATTTGCAAAGATTCATTACAAAACATTATACTCACTTCTTCTGTAGATGAGGCTGGATCATGAATGATTCGTGCGAACATAGACGCATTTAGGTAGATCGGGGGCGCATTCCCTTCAAAAACAAACATAATCCACTGCGAGTTCAGCGGCTCAGATGTCGGGAGTAAATTTCGACTGCTATGTTCATTATTACATCCAACAACAGAACACCTCAATCGCTTGTTAGGAGTCATTCTTGTCTACATCTGCTCCGGCGGTGAAACAATGGCGGACTGATGACAGTCACTCAGGGCGGAGCTAAGGTAAGACGTCAGTCCAGTCTGTGCTGAAACGCTACTGTCAATCAAACTATCGTGTGACGTCACACAGACAGGCATCTGAGATCGGCTCGATTTGAGAAAGGGGGAAAGATTTGAGCAGATAAAAAAAAAACACTGGGTGGATTTTTATCATTATAGGGTGGTTGTGTACACACACTGCCAACACACGTTTCAGTTCAAACTACTTGTTAAAGTGCATGTAGCATTCTATGACCCCTTTAAGGAAAATCATGGAAAGTATAAGGTTGTTGGTACATGCATATACATACAAGTGTTTGGTTCCCCATCGGTCAGCAAAATGATCATCAGTACCATGTTCTTTGGGGTTGTATTGTTACGCTGCTCTTCATACAACATCTTCACACCATGCATGACAGCATCATGCAATTCAGTACCTGAGGCAAAAACAAAAGTGCTCATGTGACAATTTTTAGTATTTGATTACTGATAAATTTAAAAAAAGTTATTTTGTCATAACTTGCTAGTAAACACGTTATGTCTGCTTAATGTAAACTACACTGAGTGACTTTTGCTGTGCTCATTGCACAGCTTTGGGGATTCTTTCACCAATTTTTAAAGGAGGAATTCATGTGCTTTGTACTGTTTTGCTTTATGTAATATTATATATTAATATAATATACAGTTAATCATTTATAATTTGTTCAGTGATAAATTCACTTCCTTGTATATTTCATATTCATACTTACTACCAATAACTTCAATTGTTTTGACATATTCCTGGGCTGCTTTCACATTTTCCGGTGTTGCTTTGCTTAAATGTGGCCGCCATACAACAAAGGTGGTTGAAAATACAATGATGGCAAAGTAGTCCTCCTCTGGGAGTTCAGCCAGAATGGTCACTAGAGCCTCTTTAGTCTCATTTCAACAACAAACAGACCAAAGTATGTCCAAAGTACTGACAATATGAAATTGAAAACAGTCTTTTCTCATTTAACAGACATCATAACTCACCTGTGCCATTTTATTTCCCACCATAGAGTAGCTGTTGTCTATCACAAAAACGACCATTTTTGGTACTCTTGGAAGATTAACCGGTGCGAAAAAATGCACAAAGTATCCGTTTACAATCTGTAGATGATAAAAATGTTATTTACGTCTTACTCTTTGTGCTTTCCCAATAAATAATTTGTAGAATGGTTGAACAAATTCAAACGTTAACATATAGCATGTTAACTAGCAGGCCACAGAAAAGCATTCTTTTCATTTGTTCATTTGTCATGTCTTTATCATCCTAATGATATCTGACCTGGATATCGCCGATGTCATGAGCACGGTTGACATCATACTTAATGAAGAAATCTCCATCGATGAGCGTCCCGTCACACTCGGTGCATTTCCTCTGTTGATCCAGTGTTGGAGAGAAGGACACATGGGCCTGAACAAAGATCAAATTGTTATCATTACCATCACCATTGTTATTCTCTAATGGAGATCCTTCTTAGTTACTAGCATTATTTAGCGTACTAATAGTGCTTTATACTGGTATATTGTAAGTGGTATCCAGCCAATGCATAGATAGTTGAATCGTCACCTTCTTGTCAGTGACAGTTTTCTCCACTAGAGGAAGCAGTTCATTGGTGATGAATGTACCGTAGGCATCCACAAATGCAATTCCCTGAGGTTCATAAATGTCTGCTAAAATCTGTGGGTGGGAGACAAGACAGATTATGGTTATTTTATTTACTTTTTTTTTCATTTAATATGCACACTATGAATTCAAGCCAACAAGTAATTCATTGTTTTAATAAGAGGTGTTCATAGTATGAGAGTAATTAATTATTACTGTTAAAATTCTAAATATTGTTATATTTTTTATTGAGGAAAGATGTTTTAACAAAGACATGCATTATAGATCTACACAGTATATAATCATATAGATAGTTCATGTCCATGAACATTGTAAATGTTTACATTTTGAAAGGAATAGTTCACCCCCCAAAAATGAAAATTTGCTGAAAATTCTCAGCCTCAGACCATCCAAGATGTAGATGAGTTTGTTTCTTCATCAGAACAGATTTGGAGAAATTCAGCATTGCATCACTTGCTCACCAATGGATCCTCTGCAGTGAATGGGTGCCGTCAGAATGAGAGTCCAAACAGCTGAAATCAATTTACGTATCGTGAGGAGAAAAGCTGCTTGTTTCTAATAAATAAATCCATCAAGAGGTTTTTAACTTCAGACCATTGTTTCTGGCTAAAATAGTGTCCATAATATTGCTTTCTCAAGTGTATCAGCTGACTCTCATTCTGACGGCACCCATTCACTGCAGAGGATCCATTGCATAGCAAGTGATGTAATGCTGAATTTGTCCAAATCTGTTCCAATGACGAAACAAACTCATCTACATCTTGGATGGCCTGACGGAGAGTAAATAGTTAAATTTTGGGTGAACTATTCTTTTACCATAAAGATTTTAAGTTGAAATTTTTATGTAAAAATTCAAATACCACCATTCGTTTTTCACCTTTTTCACTTATAGACAAATGATTATTTTTTTATTAAATGTGGCTTCTCAATTATGATGTTATAAAATCTGCTGTGGTGAAAAATGAACCTCAAAGTGCTGGATCAGCTGTTTGGGTTTGACTCTGATCATGAGCTCATATTTGCCAAAATGTCGCTGAAGAAGTTCCTCATGGGTGAGAATAAATATGACACTGCTGTCTGCTGCGACATTCACAGTAACAGAAAACTTCTCCATTTTTCTACCCGAAGCCCTGGAACACCAGAACACCAGAACACCAGATAGTTAGTAGTACATTAACAACAAACAGTTTAAAGTTCACTTGACTTCCTGTTTTCCTCTTCTCACTTGACTAAACCAGCAGTCTGGCCAGATGACACGGCCTTCTGATACTGCTGCTTGGCCTGCTCTTTTTCTTTCACCACACCTGTGTATGTCTTGCCATCAATCTCCCTGAAAATCCCAAAAAAAAAAAAAAAAGAAAGTGTCACAACATGCTGCCATCATTTCCGAAACTTGACTTTTAAACTCAATCAGATGGAAAAGGACTGACATGCTGAAGTTGGTGATGAAGGAGGTCTTGGGTAACTCCACCTCAAAAGACACTTCCTGTGAGACGTTGGCCTTATTGAGAGCTTTAGTGGTCATGATAGTGTGGGCGAAACGTGATGTCACCTTGCAGTCCACCTTCATGCTCTGCACCTCAATCTGAAAGACAGAGAGAATAAAAACATACAGAGGCAAATAAAGAGTGTCACTGATCTATTGCTGTCTAAATGATATATACAAATTTGGTTACACTCTACATTAAGTTTTTACAGTGTATTTATACATTTAAGTACTAATTAATATGAATGAACTACACGTTCTGTATGGTTAAGATTAGGGTTTGGCTTAGGGTTACTTGCATGTAATTATGCATAATTTATTGTTATTATAATAGTAAGTACATGTAAAATATGTTACAAGAACATCTTAAAATAAAGTGTTACCAAAACGTCTTATTGTAACAAAATCATTTTCAAACCTTTTCAAAACCTGCAAAGTTTTGGAACGCTCAAGCTCAATAAATCATTAATCCTCCACAACACTTTTAGTGAAAGGGTAAAATATGACAAACATTTTGTAGCCGTGATTGCTTCTGTTGACTTAGACTGTGGTCATTTCAGGACAGAGGTTGAGCTTGTTAAGATCAGCGTCAAATACAATACGTCAAACAACCAATAATTTAAATTAACTCATTTTATTCAGGTAAAATATATTAATATGAATTAAAACACATTTAAATGTGTTTAAATGTATAATATATATATTTAATAAAATAAATAAAAAATATGTTTAAATTAACTAAATCGTTAGCCAAGTTTTTTAAGGATCAGATAAGGTAAAACTAACCCAAGAATTGCCCATATTAATTTCTAATAAACTTTTAAATCACAACGTCTTGACAGACAAACTTGTGTGAAATGTAACTAGAGTTCCCACCTCACCACTGCTCACACTTCGCTTCTGTAAGGAAACAATGAAAGATTTTTTTAGATGGCGACACGATTTAGATGTAAAAAGATTGTGTGTATTAAAGCTAACCGACAAAAATAGTTATTATTTGAGACTTTTCTAATTCTTGAAATATAATTTCAATACTGTTCATCAGTGGTTTTCAACCATTTTGACTTGAAAGGTCTCCGTGTGAGTTTTTTTTTAACATAAATATATTAACCTAAAGGCATAGTTCACCCAAAAATTGAATTTTGTCATCATTTACTCACCCTCATGTTGTTCCAAACCTGTATAAGATTCTTTCTTATGTTGAACATAAAATAAGTTATTTTGAAGAGTGCTGTTAATCAAACAATTGATGGTCCCCATGCTAATATATTTAATAAAATAAATAAAAAATATGTTTAAATTAACTAAATCGTTAGCCAAGTTTTTTAAGGATCAGATAAGGTAAAACTAACCCAAGAATTGCCCATATTAATTTCTAATAAACTTTTAAATCACAACGTCTTGACAGACAAACTTGTGTGAAATGTAACTAGAGTTCCCACCTCACCACTGCTCACACTTCGCTTCTGTAAGGAAACAATGAAAGATTTTTTTAGATGGCGACACGATTTAGATGTAAAAAGATTGTGTGTATTAAAGCTAACCGACAAAAATAGTTATTATTTGAGACTTTTCTAATTCTTGAAATATAATTTCAATACTGTTCATCAGTGGTTTTCAACCATTTTGACTTGAAAGGTCTCCGTGTGAGTTTTTTTTTAACATAAATATATTAACCTAAAGGCATAGTTCACCCAAAAATTGAATTTTGTCATCATTTACTCACCCTCATGTTGTTCCAAACCTGTATAAGATTCTTTCTTATGTTGAACATAAAATAAGTTATTTTGAAGAGTGCTGTTAATCAAACAATTGATGGTCCCCATGCTATTTTTTTTTTACCTACTATGGAAGTCAATGGGGACCGACATCTGTTTGGTTCTTCAAAATTCTTCTTTTGTGTTTAGCATAAGTTAACTTATACAGGTTTGGAACAATATGAGGGTGAGTAAATGATGGCAAACGTTTCATTTTTGGGTGAACCATTCCTTTAAGTATCAGGTTCCCTTGGAAGTTTGCTGAGGCCCCCCAGAGGGCCCTGGCCCCCTTGGTTGAGAACCACTGCTTTACATAATCAATTGGCATAGCAGACTTTTAGCAACATTGTTGCAATACCTTTAAGATTCTGGTCATGCTGGTATCACTGACCTGGAGGGACATAAGAGGATGAATTACTGTATTAAGACAAATGCACAGATACACCCAAAAGTGGTGCTTTTGGCCTGCTTTTGGACTGGACAAGTGCCCTTTTTGTAAGATATTTATTTATTTTATACTTTAGTTTTTATTTAAATTTGGCCCGTGGCATAAATTCTCAACTATGGTGTGTCTGACACAACTGCATGTATGTTCGAATTCTGCAAGACTGTACAAGATTAGGCAATAGCCTTCCATTAAGCAAACAACAACAAATATCAGCAGGATTGCAAATGTGAAATATATTTTATACAACAGTTGAAATATACAATAGGTTTATTACATTAACTGACCATTTCTAGACACAACACTGTCAATCTTGACTATTCTTGCTCTATTTTATCAAAAAAAATAGTTCCAAACAAAGCAGAAAATTTGTGTCTCCTTGAAACACATAGTGGTGTTTTGTTCTTGGATGAATTGGGTGAGTCAATGTTTCCGTGACTCATTTATAAATTACATGGTTACTTTGTTCTTGAATGAATCAGTCGGTTTGAACAAATCGTTTGAATAAATGGCTCTGCGATTCACTTATTCAGTTGGCAATTTTAGTTTACATGTAATATACGGTAATTCATTTTTCTCAATATGTTATATTTAAACATTACTCTCATAAAATTATGCAGTTGTAATCGCAGTGTAGTTAGATTTTGATAAATGTAAAACACTGATTTCATTTTAATGGTATAACAGCCTCATAGTTTATAGTGTCAACTGGTGTAAGTAGGTGTAAAAGTTTAACAGTATATAACTTTAGATTTATAAATAATTATGAGAGGGCTGTTTTTTTTTACTTGAATACCTGCCCCCAAAATGTATGTGCAAGGCACTGACTGTACCGATAAATCTATGATGGTTAAACTATGATGGATATTTTCCTATTTTTGATACTGTATTAACAATGAAGACATACTGTAGCTCAGAATGTTAGTGATCACTGAGTTAATGCCTATAAGCCACTTCATTAGTGCAGCAAAACATGAGTAAATGACAACAAAACCAGACCTACCCACTGCTCATTTCCCTTTGAGACGACCAGGGTCTCAAAAGACCCTGAAGGAAAACATATGCACACAAATACGCAGAATATCCACCCTGCAGACATGATGCACCATCTACTCTATCACACTCAGGACTTTTGAACACTCTAAAACCACGGTACACTTTGTAACAGAGCAAATATTTATTTGTGTGGGAGTGGGGATTTGTGATCTTTGTTCCTAAATTATTGATCAGAACTGAACATTCGCACCATCGTATTTTTTGTGCATATATTGTTCTTGCTCAACTAATTTTTTTTTTATCAGTTAATTATTGTTCATGTTGGTCTTTGGATGTAAACATGGAGGATGGAAACACAAGACATTTTTGGACAGGCAGTTTATTTTGTAGTCACTGAATGCCAGCAGGGCCGTGCACAGACCTTTTGAGGGGCATGTGCTGAAACTGAAAAAGGGCACCCCCCAAATGACAAATGAAATAACACAAAATAATAGACTCAAAAGCTTTCGATAAATAAACATTACTTACACTACCAGAAAACAACAACAACAAATACAATTCTATTTTATATTTTTAAATTAACAATGCAATCAATATTCTGTGTATTAAAGCCAAGTATGAATATCATCAAGTTTTTAAGCATTTTACATTTATTCCAAAATAATAACTCAAGGCAGTATCAATTTAAACAAAATATTTTATTTGTGAACTTATGTTCAGCAATTCTTTTTAATAGTTAACTTTGAACTATTTTTGAATTATTCGATTCATCAGTCATCAAAGCTCAGTAAATATTGGTCACAGACACAGAAATTTACTTTAAATTTCAACATGCTGATTTACTCACTAAAAACTCCCACAGACCATGTTTTCAGACCATTTCAAGTCTTATTTTGACGTAACAAAGTGGTTACATCTAAGTGTGTGAGTTGTTTGCTTACTTTTTAAAATGAGTCTTCCCATTAATGCCATTATATTGTTTATTCAGACTGATTCACGAACGTAGAACGCGCATGAACACAAGAGGCGGGATTTATCGCATGAACCAATCACAGCCGAACATAACCAGTCATATCCAATCATATCGTGATGGAGGCATTGCCTCCTCTCACGTGATTTCCCCCATTCATTCTCAGTTACCCCTCCCCCTCCACTGCACGCTTTAGTTGGTCTGTTAAAACTCAATGGGCTCAGGGGAGGCGAGAGAGACTCGGACTCCCGCTGTGTAACTTTACCTGCTGGTGTCGCTGTTGGACAATGTTTCTTTAGAAAAACCAGTGATTTATACACTTTTTAATGTTATATTTTGTAATATTGGCGTTGTTTTATTTTTGTACTACTAATTTTTTCTTATCCAATATTTTGAATATATATATATATATATATATACAGTATATACAAAATTAAATTTTTCTCTGCTTTGCACACATAAAGTTCAATAAAATTAAGTTTGAAGAAAAAAATATATTTTTAGCTATGTAATATATATAATGTATTACATTATGCATGATAAAATATAAAGATTTCACAGTGATTCGATTCTTTAAAGTTTTTACTATGTTTTACTACGTTTATACATTTGAAGACGAGCGGAGAGTAGGCCTATAGAATACTAGATAAAAAAATTTGCTAGCTAGAATACATGCATATTAACAGCGTAAACATGAATTAGCCATGCGACCATATAATATGATTAAATGTTAATAAATGAAGTGTATCAGCAATCATAAATTTCTTAGAAATATATTTTACCTAGGTGATGAGGATCGCTCAGTAGCTTTGTGTCAAACTCAAATGCAGTTACGGGGTTTTTGACCAGTTAATGTGTGCAAATGTGCATTTCATCCGTCATTAAAACGGCGGCGTTACATTTTCATCACCAGGTGTTTGTTGTAGCTATATGGGCGCGGTGCTCAGTTTCAAATACATACATTATGAGCCTTTATAGACATAGCTTTTCTTGCATAAAGAAAACGCTGTACTTATTCAAACCACAAGATCTTTATATACCCTTGCAGACCTAGTTCAGCTGCTGTGGAACTTCAGTTCATTCAGTCAAGATAGACGGGGTGGAGTTATGAGGTTTTACTGACAGTTTGAGCGGATCCAACAAGATTTAGTCACAAGCTCTTTTTAATACCTTTCATTAGCTAAATATTTGTAAAGCAGACAGACAGATGTAAAGGGTGACCAATATCATTGATTTATTGAAGGAAAAAAAAACCCCACCATCACCAAAAAAAGGGCACTTCGGAGTGTAAGGGCAAAAAGGGAATGTGCTCTGCACAGGTTGAGCCCTACCTGTGCACGTGCCTGAATGCCAGTATAGATATAAATGTAAAAAACCTACTATCATTAACAGCTTTTTAAACCAGCTTTGTCAGATTTCGCATTATATCCAATTAAACCCATCACATCTTATATACTTAAGACTAAATGAAAGCTAACATGTACTTTGTGTGTGGTGCAAAGGTCGGTTGAGTGACAGAGGTTGTCTATATTGTTTTGAAGAGACCAGAGACGATGTAGTCTGTGTGAACTCCATCGAGGAGCCCGGTGCCGTTATTGTGAATGAACCAGCAGGGCACATTTTCTCCATTCTTCACGTCCTGTCTGAAATCTCTCTTCCAGCCCCTGGAGTTGTGTGGGATTGAATGAAAATCTGAATGAATTTTCTGTCTCTCTTGAGGTGCGAATTCAACAATGCATTTTATGTTCGTCTTCATTCACCTGGTAACCGTGAGCTTGTTTCCTTTCACAAACATGTTGGCATCTTGTTTATCAGGGTCCTTTCCTGGAAACAAGTCACTGACCTCAAAGTTCACGCCATGGTAGAACTGACCTGCAGTAAAAAAAGAGTCCAAATTAAAGAGATAGTTCACCCAAAGACGGACATTTGCTGTTAATTTGATTACCCTCAGGCCATCAAAGATGTCGGTTTTTTTTTTAGCTGAAATCATGGTCCTTGGTGATTGATGAGTCAAAAAAAAAAAAGTAACAAGCAACACAAAATGAATATCTGTGGATCCTAATGATATATTGAAGTCTTATGAAGTGAGATGATCTGTCTGTGTAAGAAACTGAACTTAATCTACTACGTTATTACCTGTAATCTATAACCTCAGGTAAACCAGGAACCAGTTCTTTTAAGTGAAAGAATTCACCAAACCGAATTGAAACTTGCAATATATCATCTAGAGCCGAAGTGATGGTAGCCTTTGATTTGCAGTTTATGAATCACCAAGGACAATGGTTTCAGCAATAAATCTTCTTTACTGTTCTACTGATGAAAAACAGTCACCTGAGTCACTCTGATGGACTGAGGGTGAGTAAATGATGATTTTTGGGTGATCTATCCCTTTAAAGTCAGGATAACAGTAAATGAGCTGGGTGGTGTGAAAGTGGTGTGAGGTCGCAGGATTTTTGAAAATTCCAAGTTCTTTCTACATTCAAACTTCACTCTGATACCGGTTCATCATAAACATTTTCCCTACTTTTACATTTCGATTATCTTTGCTGTCATCTGACACTAGAATTTAATCTTTAAATATGCTAACAATTTAAGTGTTCCATATAAACTATTGCAAATCGCAACTTGAATATTTTCATACTGTACAATATAATGTTGAGGTTTCCAAATGTATTTAGACAAGATAATAGAGAATTTTAATATTGGCCATTTATCAGTTATTGGTCATAGTTATTGGGTAGCATTGGTATTGCTCCCGGAAAGTTACTGTCCTGCAAACGTCAGTTCCAACCCTGCTCCAACAAACTGCCTGTAATTATCACGTAACCCTGAACACCTTGATGAACTGATTCAGTTGTGTTTGATTGGGGTTGGAGCTGAAATCTGCAGGTAGCTATCTACAGTAGCGCTCTTCAGGAACAGGTTTGTAGAGGGTACATAGTGCACAGTGTATAGTACGTCATTTGTCACATAACTAACGAGTTGTTAAATGTTTGGAAAGACAAACAAACTTGAATGTGGGGATGATCAAAGATTCATATAGGATAATTAAAAAAGTCATAAAGTTGTATCTATGTACAGTTCTTCTGCTAAGAACATCTCATTTTACCAAGCAGGCCGTGGACATTGCTTGAAAAGAGGTGACTGTCCAAAGTGTAGAACCCGAGGTAGTCTTGATGATACGGGTGCATCTTCCATATTTTGTGCAGGATAATAAGAAACTTGACTGAGTTCCTTAGAGTCACCGTTAAACTGCGATCTTTGATCACCTGCAGATCCATGCTGGAGAAAGCAAAATATGGAGGATTGTGCTCAAAATCAAATTCTCATAGAAGAAGGTGAATTAAAATTCTGCCATAATTTCCTTTCTAAACCCATATGTTAAACTAAGCACTGTTTAATATAAATGTATTTATTTCACTTACTTCAGTCCATCTAAAGTCTTGTTGTTAGTCCATGAGAATTTTGCCTGTTTTCCCCTTTCAGACACTAAGATCTCCTTTGTGCTCACCATCAATCTGATACCAAACTTCTCATGAATAATCCCAAAGCGGCCAAAATAGGTGTGCATCTTGTTACCTGGAATGACCTTCTTATCTCCAATGATCTGGCCATTCACTACAATGCCTGAATATGATTAAATATGAGAAGAAAGAGAATAAACCTAGTCACAATTACCCGCATCTAAACTTTTTTTCTTGTTTTTTTTTACAGAATGAGTCACCTGTAGGTGGGTCTCTAACAAGGTTGAAGATGGTACCAGGTTTGTGATCAATGTTGAAGCACAGAGCATCGTTCTGATCTGGCAGCTCAATGATGAAGTGTGGATCTCCATCAACTCCAAGACAACAAGAGACAAACTCATGAGTAACGTCAGATATGTTTCTTTACTTTAAAAGTTATCTTTAAAATTTATTAAAATTACAAAAAATCTCTTCTCACCAAAATAGGAGGAGATCAAATATTGGGGTTTTAGTCCTTGGACTTGGTAAACACTGCCAGCCTTTTGAGGTGGAGCATGGAGGGCACTTATATCTTCAAGTAGTTGTGAGATAGCGATACAGAGTGTTCATTCCAGAGATTTAAGACACTTCTTAAAGGGGTCATATGATGCGATTTCAAGTTTTCCTTTCTCTTTGGAGTGTTACAAGCTGATTGTGCATAGATAAGATCCCTGAAGTTGCAAAGACTAAAGTCTCAAAACCAAAGAGATATTCTTTATCAAAGTTAAGACTGCCACGCCCCCTTAAAACGGCTCATTCTAACACGCCCCCACATATCTCCCGCACTATGTGGAAGTATTTGCATAATGTCGCCCAAATGTTCACGCAAAGAAAGAAGGCGGGGTTTCAGTAACGCAGTTAGTGTTGAAGCAGCATGTCAGGGAGACGCTGTGTGTTTCTAGGCGAAAGCAAAAGCACTTTATTTGGCCTTCTGAAAGTAGATGCATTTAGGAATCTTTAAGATTACTTACAACAGAACAGCAATGCATTTTATGGACGACCGTTTCGTGAACCTAGGAGAGGAGGTAATTCTGACTTTGCTATGACAATCTGGCGCTTCTGAATCAGCGACTGTTTTGTTATTAGTTTAAGTATTTGCTATTGACTGTTCAAATGCGGAGTTTTGCGCATCGTGTGTGTGAGTGTGTGCGCGTGCTATTTTGTGTTATTTTAAACCATATTTTGTTTAAATTGTTACTGTGTTCCCCTTTCAGGCTCTGTCTTTGCATTTATTTTGAAAGATGAAGCTCGCGATTATGGTAAGGGGCGTTACATTTCCGACGAGTGCTTGCGGTGTTCGGCCAATCACAATGCACTGGGTCAGCTGGCCAATCGGAACAGACTGCGCTTGTCAGAAGGAGGGACTTTGTAGAAAACGAAGCGTTTGAGAGAGGTGGGGCATAGAGGACCTACAATAATGTACAGTATTTGAAAAATAATGTGTTTTTGAACATTAAAGCATGTCAACATATTCTGTTACACCAAATAATGATCTTTAAAAAAGCATCATATGACCCCTTTAATGCTCACAATGATGATGTACCAGTCAAATTCCTCTTACCAGATTCTGTTGTGTCCTCTCGCTGATCTGTGAATCAAAAGAACACGTGTCACATGTGTGTTAATGTGTCACATTAGCCCCTCTTCAGTTGGTCACATTTTTGGGCCATCAGCATAATAATTATAAAATTTAAGCCCAAAGAACTCATAATTTGAATATTACTTTTTCCATTGAATTATATTGTCATTGGCTTCTACAAAATACAATGGATGTGCAGTTCAACTTGGAGGTGTATCGGTTTTTATCAGCCCACGAGGAAACAAAGGTACTAGGCTGGTATTGAAAAGGTTCTAGAAAGAACTAGTTTCTGGATTTGTTGAAGTTGGTGAGATTTGTCGAGGGCAAATTTGGAAATGACTGTGTCATCAAATTTTGATTTACCTACCTGTGAGCTGCATATAGTGTACACTACTTGTCTAAAGTTTAGAACACCTAAATTTTCTGAATTAGAAAAAGAGGCGAAGCACCGTCAGTGGACTACTGGAAAAGGGACTTTTAAAAAGTTATAATTGTTTATGTGTTGTATGCTTTATTTCAAAGTACACTGAGAAATTAAACTGCATAATTCGAATCCGAGTGTGTGACAAATGGTCAAAATTCCCCTGCATGGATTTCACATCAGATTCAAGTATGTAAATCTTTGAAGGTAAACACACCAATAAACCTGCTTAGTTTGAAAGTGACCTCTAGTAACTAGTGCTTCATGAATCTCTACATCATTGATAATGGACAATGGACCTCCACTGCCCTTTGTAGTGCAACCGTGACCTCCCTAGTAAAAAAGTATATTTAAAATACATTATTACATACTAAGTATAGTTCAAATCTATTAACATATTTACTGACATGTTGCTCAAGACTTACTGATATAAAAATCATAATGAAACTTTATTTGGAGTACTACTTGTGCGCAGTGCATATTTCTAAGTATTAAGCCTGAACTGTGTTTTAATGTCACTATTGATGATGATGATTGCATGATCTTTGAATGATGTCTTTAAATGCAAGACATTTAAAGTGTACCTGAAGTATACTTGCAATAGTTCCACTTTAGCACAATCAAATATACTTCAGCATATCTTCAGTTGGACGTTAGCTCTACTTCCACACAATTAAACTGCATTAAGTACACAATTAGTTGTAGATTTAAGTATGCCAGTTTAGTATACCAAAAGTACAATTGCAGGGTATTTTTATTAAGTACATTAATATGTACATGTATTTGTAGTAGATTTAGCATGAAAAAATGTATTTCAAATACATTTTAGTATATTTATTTTTCAGGTCTGGCTTTGTGAGACAGTCTTATCAGGCTAATATCTTTATGTAAAAAAGCAGAAGAAAGAAAGTCATGCAGGTTTACAGGTTTACAGGTTTGGAACAAAATGAGGGTAAGTAAACGATGACAGAATTTTCATCTCTTTAAAATGTAAAAACTACAAGTACCTTCAGTCAGCTTGTCAGCAATGAGTGTTTCATCTTCATCTCCGGTCTCTGGTTTGGTGACCACCATGGAGGTAAGCGGCGTGACAAAGTTATATCTTAGAGAAAGGTCTAGAGCTTGAGCTGTGATGTTCTCCTTGTCTTCTGGTGAGCATTTCTCTCTGTTAACATGTTATTGGAAAAGGTATTATTTTTGTCATGCTCAGGTAATATTAGAAATATTGGAGTGCATGTTTGACCTTTTATCCAAGAGCTGCTGGATGGTCAGGTATGCCCACAGTCGCTCTATGAAATCCCCAAAGATGTACTCCTGATCAGGAAACACACTGTTCCACTCTTCAGCAATCGCTAGACCCTCAACCACAAACTGGTCTCCCAACTGAAATCAGGTGTATGCCACTAATGAAACAGTACAATCAAACTGATTTTTATTTAATAACTAATAGTTTGCTTTGCTTACCCCATTTGCTGATACTTCAGTCTGAAAGGTGTTGGTCTCAAGTTCTTGTAGACGTCCAGCTACAACAATCTCAGAGCCTTTGAAGAACTGTCTAAAGTGACTTTGTGTCAAGTCAGTTACAGCATTGCCAGGATAATTGAGATTCACCTCTAAGAGAAGTGGGGTAGCCACCTCATCATAAAAACCCTGTAGAGATAGAAAATCATTCAGGACCTGGATGCAATCTGGATCAGGTTACATTTATTAAAGGGGTCATATGATGCTTTTTTAAAGATCATTATTTTGTGTATTTGGTGTAACAGAATATGTTGACATGCTTTAATGTTCAAAAAACACATTATTTTTCAAATACTGTACATTATTGCTTGTCCTCTATGCCCCGCCTCTCTCAAACGCTTCGTTTTCTACAAAGTTCCTCCTTCCGACAAGCGCAGTCTGCTCTGATTGGCCAGCTGACACAGTGCATTGTGATTGGCCGAACACTGCAAGCACTCGTCAGAAATGTAACGCCCCTTACCATAATCTCGAGCGTCATCTTTCAAAATAAATGTAAAGACAGAGCCCGAAAGGGGAACAGAGTCGCGTGACAGACACAGTGATGAAGCTGGTATGTGTTTGCAGTACACAAGCCACAGTTAAGACAGCTGACTCCACTGTGATCTCTCTCTCTCACACACAAACACACACACACTCGCTTGCGCGCACACACACACACGATGCGCAAAACTCAGCATTTGAACAGTCAATAGCAAATACTTAAACTAATAACAAAACAGTAGCTGATTCAGAAGCACCAGATTATCATAGCAAAGTCAGAATTACCTCCTCTCCTAGGTTCACGAAACGGTCGTCCATAAAATGCATTGCTGTTCTGTTGTAAGTAATCTTAAAGATTCCTAAATGCATCTACTTTCGGAAGGCCAAATAAAGTGCTTTTGCTTTCGCCTAGAAACACACAGTGTCTCCCTGACATGCTGCTTCAACACTAACTGCGGTTACTGAAACCACGCCTTCTTTCTTTGCGTGCACATTTGGGCGGCATTATGCAAATATTTCCACATAGTGAGGTAGATATGTGGGGGCGTGTTAGAACGAGCCGTTTTAGGGGGGCGTGGCAGAGTCTTAACTTTGATAAAGAATATCTCTTTGGTTTTGAGACTTTAGTCTTTGCAACTTCAGGGATCTTATCTATGCACAATCAGCTTGTAACACTCCAAAGAGAAAGGAAAACTTGAAATCGCATCATATGACCCCTTTAAAAATATATACCAGTATATTTTATTATCTGAGAATACCTGTAGTTGAAGGGCAGCATCGGAGGCCTCATAGACTCTTCGAGCGAGTCCATCGTTCTGCTTGGCCAATGTGTCAAGAAGGCTGTAGTCCACATCATAGCCAAAGCCCAAACAAAAGAGACTCATGCTTCCATTAATAGCATTCTGGACATTTTCTTGGATTTTGGATAGATCTCGCTGGCCTTAAACACACATTATTCATTGTTGTTAAATCAGTATAAATGAAGGTTTGGGATGGATTTTATAAAGCAGAAGTTTTCAAATTTTTATTGCCATGGACAGAATTTTAATTTCTCAACAGCTTACAATGTAAAAAAAATGAAATAAATTAAAACATTGGTGTAGCCAAATATTTTTCAACTAAATACCTTTTAAAAATACACATATTGAAGAATAAAAACAAATTTCAATATGTAACTGCAGAAGGCTTAAGTTTTAAGAGAAGCAAACAGTGTTTCTCTTTTTCTTAACATTACTACTAATCACATAATAAGCATTAATGATATTATAAACAGTGCTAGGTCTGTTTAGGCTGCATTTAGACTTTTATTATTACATATTAGATGTTTAGTCATGTCTGTTTACAATGCCTTAAAAAATTTGCATCACACAAGTATCATATAAATTTCTTTCGCAAAGGTGTATTCTAAAGCATATTGAATGCCCAACGAAGACAACATTAAATGACTAATAATTATTACCAAAGAAAAAGTATTTTAAAACAGTGTTGTATTCTGCAAAGCCAATACACACCAGAACTGGGTCGCCCATCAGTGAGTAGAATGATCATGGACATGTCTGGGAAAGAGTGACTTTTTTCTGAGGTAAGCATGTCCACCGCAAACAAAAGGCCCTTGTTTATATCAGTCACTAATGGAAAATATGAGAGAATGTTTAATACAGAATCAGTAAAACATAGAACCAGTAATTTACTGCAAAACAAAGACTCGTTGTGGGTTATTTGAGAACAATGGCTCAATATGTCAGCGTGCTTACAGCTAGGCTATGATTTCAACCTTGTGCAGGGTTTAGAGTCCTTTTGTTTCACTTCATATACTTACTGTGTCTCGCTTCAATAGTCTTGACAAATTCTTTCGCTTCTGTCACATTCTCTGGTGTAGCTTTGCTAAGAAATGGTCTCCACGACTCTATAGTGTCATCAAACGTGACCAGCCCAAAGTAATCATCTTCATGCAGTTCACTTAATATAGTCATCAGAGCTTCTCGAGTCTACCAACAGATAATCAGCAGATGATTGAAATGTACAAACTAGGAAGAGAGTATAGGAAAGTGTTCATCTGACTCGCCTGTATCATCTTTTCTCCTTCCATGGAGCCACTTCTGTCTATCACAAATACCAAATTTTTAGGCATTTGTGGCAAATAATCTGGGGCAAAAAAGTGTACAAAGTAGCCATTTATTATCTGAAACAGAAACACGAGAACATCCGAATAAGGCATGATTAGTAAGAAATTAATTGTGTGAGGCCGGTTGGATGTACTGCTAAATTCTCTGAAACGCCTTTGGAGACGGCTTATGATAGAGAAATTAACATTCAATTCATGGGCAACAGCTCTGGTGGACATTCCTGCAGTCAGCATGCCAATTGCACGCTCCCTCAAAACTTGCGACATCTGTGGCATTGTGCTGTGTAATAAAGCTGCACATTTTAGAGTGGCCTTTTATTGTGGCCAGCCTAAGGCACACCTGTGCAATAATCATGCTGTCTAATCAGCATCTTGATATGCCACACCTGTGAGGTGGATGGATGATCTCGGCAAAGGAGAAGTGCTCATTAACACAGATTTAGACAGATTTGTGAACAATATTTGAGAGAAATAGGCCTTTTGTGTACATAGAAAGTCTTAGATCTTTGAGTTAAAAAAATGGGGGCAAAAACAAAAGTGTTGCGTTTATAATTTTGTTCAGTGTATGTATGCATGTATTTATTTTATTTAGTTTGGTTTGGCTTTTTGTTTTGTTTTATTAAGGTATAAACAGGCGTCCATATCAATTAACCAGTGGGTAATTGAGATTAAACTATACTTTTTTGTAAGAAATTAAGTTTCAGGTTTGAGATATAAATGTGCAATTACAAGAAATTAAGTCGCAGTTACCAGATATAAATAAATACTCAGACTTGTGACACAAAGGAGCAATTATAAGAAATAAAAACAAAACATATGAAATCACAATTTGAGAAATAATATGATCGTCACAGTAGTCATTTGTGAAATATTAAGCTGCAATTGCAAGATATACACTCGCAACTTCGAGAAATGTTACAAGAAATAGTTACATTGATTGATTGATTGATTTGGTTTGGCTTTTTGTTTTGTTTTGGCCAAGGCATAAACAGGCTTGAATTTTAATCAACCAATGTTAGGGGATTGTTGGAAACTTTCATTTTAACCTTTTTATCAGTGACAGTTTTCTTCACTAGAGGGAGCAGTTCATTGGTGATGAATGTACCGTTGACATCCACAAACGTAATTCCATTAGGTTCATAGATATCTACCACAATCTGTGAATGAGAGACATAACCGATATAACATAGCTTCCAATATTTAAGTATTTCAACTGAATATGTGCAATGAAAGAGTTTGAGAGAGAAACTAATGATGAACCTCAAAATTCTGAACCAGCTGTTTCGGTCGGACACCTATCATGATCTCATAGCTGCCAAGACGCCGTTGCAGAAGCTCTTCGTAAGTAAGAGTGAATGTGACGCGGCTCTGGGGTGCGATGTTCACGGACACAGAAAACGTCTCCATGTTCCTTCCCGAAGCCCTGAAAAGCAAAAACAACAAAAACAATCTAATTTCTGGTAAGTGAGCAAATACTGAAAAGCAAATGTGTACTCTGTCAGCATTCCAGAGCTTTGCCATTGACCTGTACTTACTTAACCAGGCCAGCAGTTAGGCCAGATGACACAGCGCTCTCATACTGCTCCCTGGCCTGCTCTTTTTCCTTCACCTCGCTGACATATATCCTGCCCTCAATCTCTCTAAAAAAACAAACACAAAATATTTCATGAGGCACTAGTTGGTTTTGGGCATGCTAGAAAAAGATTGTAAGTGTAATATATATATTTATAGCTTGTGCAAAGAAAGGAGGACTAACATGCTAAAGTTGGTGATGAAGGCTGTTTTGGGTAAGTCCACCTCAAAGAACACTTCCTGTGATGCATTGGCTGTGTTCAAGGCTTTGGTGGTCATGACAGTGTGAGCAAAACGAGATGCGACCTTGCAGTCCACTCGCATACTTTGGACTTCTATCTGAGAGAGAGACTGATAAGAGAAAGTTAGAATCCACTGTACAGTAATAGTTATATTGAACTTATAATTAATATATGTATATTGTCAAAGCGTCAGAACAAATGAATTTATTTTATAACTTATGGAGGATATCTTCAACATCCTAAAAGATTGTTGATTTCAGTGCTGTATGTTAAATTTATATATTTTTAACTGTAGTTATGACAACTCTCAGGATAGATTGTAAAATCTTTATTAACGTAAATAAAATGTGTATAGGTTTGGCTTTGGCGGACTATATCTGCTACACTGCTGCAGCACAGCAAGTAAACTTGTTTCTGCTAAATGCTCGGATCTTAAAATGAAAAGGAAACATGTTGCTGCTGCTAGAGAAAGGAAGATCCTCGTAGGAGATCTAGGCAGGTGGTGCTGGGGAGGAGGAGGCTAAGATGAGGACACGCATTGCGCACAGACATAGAATTCATTGAATACATCCTGGTTATATAGGTAAACGGTAATGAGTACATGAATCCGTTTGGCTGGAAACATTGAATTGAATGAACCAGTTAGAATGCAAGTAGAGTTTCATGGCTGAACTATTAATTTTTATGACTTTACAAAGCCATGCTCACCACTTCTTGCTTGTATAATTCAAAATAGTGTCTACTAGAGGCATGTGATTTAAGACCAAGAGGTAATTAGACCTTTTTACACCAAGATGAATGTTCGGTATCAAAATTCAGTGAAAATTCATGAAAATTCACAAGCTTACATGCTTATTCACATGTGTACTCTTTTCCAATGCAATGCAAAAGCTGGCCATGAAATTCAAACTTATGGTCATGTACCCAGACCTGCAGCTGTTACATAAAACTAATACTTGGTGGCATTCATGAACAGACTGTTTTGCTAAGCGATGATAAATAGGAAGAATTCAGAACCAGTTCTCTAGTCTCTGTACTCTTGATCAACACCATAGCAAATACAAAAATATGAATGGCTGTTTGAAAACATCTGTCCACCATATTTTTACTGCATAAACAGACTTAACTTTTGACATTCTTAACAGTCTTAAGACTTCTAGTGTCAGCTGCTTTCAGTTATTTTAGCTGTACAAAAACAGCCTATTACTTTCGCGTTGAAAAATAAGGTGGATAAATGCCACCTACTGTCAGAGAATGAATTTACTTTTTCATTCTGACTGTGTGCCACTTTTTTGAGGGAAAAACTTTTGATAATGTTGATATGTTTAATTTTCTAATCACATTTTGCTTAACAGTTAAATGACCCTAAATGTCACTGCTGTGAAATACTTAATCTAGTCAATATACATCAACAGAGTTAGAACAGGTTAGAAATTTCACATTATTTTAGCGTGTTTAAAATTACATGGAACTTCCATGGAACACTAATGGAGAAACTATCCAAAAAATTTGGTGTTCAAGGCATTCTACATTCACTCTACAGTGAAAGTGAAAGTGGATGGGGCCCAGGGGCTGTCAAGCTCTAAAATCACCATCAAAACTTGGTAAAGTAGTCCATACAAATTGTGCACTACGCATATTCAGAATATACTTATATGGTAACTTTATACGAGGGGACATCTTAAATATATGACAGATATGACAAGTAAATGACTATATATATATATATATATATACAGTATATTGTCACGAATCCTGTCCATGGACTTCCGTCCGATTGCCACCAGAGGTCACCCTTTCCGTTAGATTGACTCTCACACTACACAAACTGTTGCATGTCATCCCGGACTACATTTCCCATCATCCATTGCACTGATTTCACACACGGCTGCAGCCAATCACACACCCTACATAAGCCTTGGACTTCCTCTCTCTCACTGCCGAGTATTGTTTGCGTATATCGCTCTCCTAGTGGTAGCACATTACAGAGCCAGTTTTCTGCCCTAGTTTCTAGTCCTTAGTTCCTAGTCATAGTCTTGTTTGGCCTGCTTTCCCATGTTACCTGATTCTTGCCTGTTTATCTTGGATTAACCCTTTGCCTTTCTGTTTCGGACTGTGTTTGCACCTCGCCTGGACTATTTATTGCTCATGTTATTGGATTTCCCCTCTTGTCAAGCCCTCTGGATAACGTTCGCTGTCGACTGACTTTTACGCCTGTTTTGGATTACTCTTTTGTCTTGAACTCAATATACCTGTTTGCCATTGTCAGAACCTTGCCTGTTTTATGACCACGCCTTTAAATAAAAGCTTTGCAGATGAATCTGCACGTCTCATGTCTCGTTCGCCCCGTAACAGAATACTCGGCCACACAAGGATCCAACAGCTTTTTATGTGGACATTGGCCAGTTATGGACACTGCAAGACTGTTATTAACTCTCGAGCAGGGCTTGCGATCGCTCTAGGATTATGTACAAGAGTATTTAGATCTCACATATTTTTCTGATCTGCTGGACTGTGTGCTCATAGACTTTTTTTGTGAGGGTATCAATGAACCAATGATTAATCCGTGAGGGTCCCCGTTCTTCTCCAAGTGATTTTATGCATTATGCTCTGTTGTCTGTTGGTTCAGCGTTCACTGTGGGTATCGTGGAGGAACGCGACCCCGCACTCACTCGTGTAATGGCGGCCGTACTAGAGCACGCTCACAAAATGGCGGCGACAGCGGAGCCTGATCGCAAAATGGCGGACACAACAGCACCCCGTTATGTCACAACTGCCAATCATGAGTCAAGTCAAGTCACAGTTGATCTTCCTGAGTCCAGTCAAGTCACAGTTGATCTTCATGAGTCAAGTCAAGTCACAGTTGATCTTCATGAGTCCAGTCAAGTCACAGCTGCTCATCATGAGTCTTGCCACATCTCAGTTGATCTGCCAGAGTCTTGTCATGTCTCAGCTGGCCTGCCAGAGTCTTGTCACGTCTCAGCTGACCAGCCAGAGTCTTGTCACGTCTCAGCTGATCTCCCAGAGCCTTGTCACGTCTCAGCTGATCTTCTAGAGTCTCGCCACGTCTCAGCTGTTCGTCCAGAGTCACGTCACAGCTGATCTTCCAGAGTCATGTCACATCACATCTGATCGTCCAGAGTCACGTCACATCACAGCTGATCGTCCAGAGTCATGTCACATCACAGCTGATCATCCAGAGTCATGTCACATCACAGCTGATCATCCAGAGTCTCGTCATGTCTCAGCTGATCATCCAGAGTCACGTCACGTCCTGTCTGTTGCACCCAGATTATCAAGGTCAGTCCTTCGGTATCCCAGTCTTGTATCCAGTGTGAGGGATGCACCGCTGGTGTCTGCACGCACAGCTGGTATCCCCAAACCCACTCACTCTAGCCCTCCTGTCCCTGAACTGATTCCCCTGTCTGAAGCGCTTCCCATGATGGGGATCGCTTTTTGGTGTGTTTGGGCTGCATACACCACCACAGAACCTCCCGAGTTGGCGGCATTCACTATGTTGTCTCCAGAGGTGGCGGCTGATGCTGCAGAACCTCCTTAGGTAGTGGTGCTCGCTGCTGTGTTCCCCGAAGCGATGGTGTCCACTGCAGTTTCTCCAGAAGTGGCGGCGTATGCTGCAGAACCTCCCGAGGTGGCGGTGCTCGCTTCAGCTCCTTGCGTGGTGGTGGCGCCCAGCAATGCACTTTCAGCCTGTCATGTCGCGGTCGAAGGAACCATTGCTGAACTTTGTATCTGTCCTGTTAAGGAGAATACTAATGAACTTTCCCTGTTTCCTGATGGTACGGCTGTAGAACCTCCAGAGTTGGCGGCATCCGCAGCAGAACCTCCAGAGGTGTCAGTGGTATCCACTTATGAACTCTCGTCCTGTCCTGTTTCGGCCAAGGAGGCCATCTGTGAACTCTCTGCCTGTCCCGTCACGGCTATGGAGGCCATCTGTGATCCCTTTGCCAGTCCTGTAACGGCTATGGAGGCTGTCTGTGAACTCTCTGCCTGTCCTGTAACGGCTATGGAGGCCGTCTGTGAACTCACTTCCTGTCCTGTAATGGCTATGGAGGCCGTTAATGAATCCCCTGCCTGCCCTGTTAGGGCTATGGAGGCCAATTATAGACTTATGTCCTGTCCTGATCCAGCTGAGGAGGCTGCCTATGAACTCTCAGCCCTGTCTGTCACAACCAAGGACGCTGTCTGTGAATTTCCTGTCTGTTCTGTTTCCCTAAATGTGTCTGCTGAACTGTCAGTCATGCCAAAGTGACCGTTAATAAGCCCACTGTATTTCCTGCCTCAGTCCTTGAGACCGTAAATGCACTGTCTGTCTCCTGTGTTTCAGTTTTCCCTAGGCCCCAGTCCCTGCCATGGGTTCCTGATCACTCTGGTCCGCCGTGGTGGTCTGCCGACACGCTCTGGTGGGCCAAAGCTCTGTCTGCTCTGTCGTGGTGGTCTTATGCTCCTCCGTGGTGGTCTTCTGTTCCGACTGCCCCACCATGGTGGTTCTCTGCTCCACCCTGGTTCCCTGCTCCGCCTTGGCTTTCTGCTTCGCCGGTTCCGCCTAGGTGCCCTGCCGGCTCTGCCTCAGTCCCCAGTCTCTCCACTTCCACGTGGACCTGGCCCTCCGTTCCTACCCCTGTTCCGCCTCCGTTCCACCACTCTCCTGGATTATATTGAGATAGAAGCGTCTAGAAGTTTATGTCATGAATCCTGTCCATGGACTTTCGTCCGATTGCCACCAGAGGTCAGCCTTTCCGTTAGACTGACTCTCACACTACACAAACTGTTGCATGTCATCCCGGACTACATTTCCCATCATTCATTGCACTGATTTCGCACACGGCTGCAGCCAATCACACACCCTACATAAGCCTAGGACTTCCTCTCTCTCATGGCCGAGTATTGTTTGCGTATATCACTCTCCTAGAGGTAGCACATTACGGAACCAGTTTTCTGCCCTAGTTTCTACTCCTTGGTTCCTAGTCATAGTCTTGTCTTGCCTGCTTTCCCATGTTACCTGATTCTTGCCTGTTTATCTTGGATTAACCCTTTGCCTTTCTGTTTCGGACTGTGTTTGCACCTCGCCTTTTAATTTCTTTATTAAATCAATGTAATTGATTGCATTTGATTACATTTTTTATTTCTTTTCAAAATTTCTAACTAATGTTTTCAACTCATAATCAGTTAATAAACTCTCAGACAGATTGTAGCTTAAAGCTTTCAGTGGCAATGTAGGTAGATGTAACTGGCAGACGTGGTTCACTGCAAATTCAAACAAGCAAACCAATCAAAAGCATCACAATAGCATCACTTTACTAAACTGCCTTTAAATGGCAGGAGGCATTGTGCAGATTACAAATTAGAAACAGGCAAGGCAACAAATTAATCTTATGCAACATTTTCTAGGTTTTTACAGAAGATATTCAGATGTAACCCCCTTTGTAATCATTCACATTTTCATAAGTAACTTATTTAATTACACACATGTTTTTCTCAGTAACGATAGATAGATAGATAGATAGATAGATAGATAGTTAGATATTGGAAAAATTAAAGGAAACTAATGACACTTACCAGCTTTGTGCTCTTGATATAGACTCGAGAAACTGAAAAACCTTACCTGTTTTGCTGAATTATTGTTTTGATCTCTGATGGTCATAGTGTCTTGAGCTTTAGCAGTAAGAATCACATAAATACACACACACATCCACAGCATGACTTTAACTGCAGACATGGTGAAGCCTGGTCCGAACTGATTTCAATGCTGGGTGTAAATGTTCTTAAACGAGAGTGAAATGAAGAGAGAGAGAGACGGATGAATGACCGCCTGTGTGTGTTGTCCAGGCATTTTAAGGGTTGCCAAAGGGGTGTGTGAGTGTGCCCAATAATCTAGTACATTCTCCACTGCCTACCCACTCCACCCAGAACAGACATCCATCCGTCTGTCCATCCGTATATATATCCTCTGTCTGTCTGTATCATGTCTGTCGGTCTACAGTGGCAAGAAAAAGTATGTGAACCTATTAGAGTTGATTGGTATTCTGTGTTAATTGGTCATAAAATGGCATCTGATCTACATCAAAGTCACAAGTATAGACAAACAAAATGTGCTTAAGCTAAAAACACACAAACAACTATAATTGTCTTTATAGAACACATCCCATTAAACATTCACAGTGCTATGGGAAAAGGTAAGTGAACTTGAGTCCCTTGCTTGTCCTGAGCAGTTAAACTGCCCACTTGTCTTCAGAAATATCCTCCAGGTCCTGCACATTCTTTGGTTTTCCAAACACTAACTTATAAATTTTGTATATTTTAGTTTCCCCAGCAGTTGGGTGTAAAGTAAAAATGTAAAGTAAAATATTAAAAATGTCTGTTAATGCATTTAAAAAAAAGTTTATACTCTATATTTTATAATTATCTGTGAAGCAAGCATTTTACCATCATAGAGTTTTGCAAGTTCTGATGTGGGACTGCTGATGTGCTTTGCCTATAAAGTGCTCTTTTTTTCATGAAAGTACAGATGCTTTTTGTGGTGTGATGAGAAACTCTTTAGACCCTCTGTTTGCTCACACAGAACCTCTCATTTATCAGAGGTAACTCCTCTATACATATGTACTGAGAGAGAGAGTTAATGTGCCATAAGTTGTGCCTGAGAGCAGCCAAATGACAAGCAATCAAGCTGCTGAGAGAAATAGAGAGACGAGAGTGATCAAGTGTGTCAATGAGCCTGTTCATGGTTTTCTGGACTCCAGTGTGTCATGTCTGGTCAGCATTGCTAAGGCGCTAGAGTGTTTGCATGTGTTTTGGTTTTCTCACCACTCCCTCTTTAACAAGACTGAAGTCAGATATGATGTCATTCTTCAAAAGGTAAACATTCAGTCATCACTGAAGCAACACAACCCAGGGATGGCTGCAAACATGCCCTCACTGTGCATCCAAAATGATTGCAAGGAATACCTCTATAGCTCTCATCTCATTCCTCTCATATAGCAACCAGCATATACTGTAGGTCAGAGTTTTTAAAAGGGATTCTACCTTAAAAAATAAATATATATACAATATATATGTATATATATATATAAATATATTAAAAACAACCCAATAAAATGACCCTACAAGCTGAACCAAGCATTTTGGTACAAAAAAAAACCTAGCAACTGGGTAAAATATTAAAAACAACCCAATAAAATGACCCAACAAGCTGAACCCAGTATTCGAGTAAAAAAAAAACCAACAACTTGGTAAAAATATTAAAAACAACCCAATAAAATGACCCAACAAGCTGAACCAAGCATTTTGGTTAAAAAAATAACCTAGCAACTGGGTAAAAATATTAAAAACAACCCAATAAAATGACCCAACAACCTGAACCCAGCATTCGGGTTAAAAAACAACAACAACTGTGTAAAAATATTAAAAACAACCCAATAAAATGACCAAACAAGCTGAACCCAGCATTTGGTTTAAAAAAAAAAAAAACAGCAACTGGGTAAAAATATATTAAAAACAACCTAATAAAATGACCCAACAAGCTGAACCCAGCATTTTGGCTAAAAAAATTAACCCAGCAACTGGGTAAAAATATGAAAAACAACCCAATAAAAGGACCCAACAAGCTGAACCCAGCATTTTGGTTAAAAAAAATAACCTAGCAACTGGGTAAAAATAATAAAAACAACCCAATAAAATTACCCAACAAGCTTAACCCAGCATTCTGGTTAAATAAATTAACCCAGCAACTGGGTAAATATATTAAAAACAACCCAATAAAATGACCCTACAAGCTGAACCAAGCATTTTGGTACAAAAAAAAACCTAGCAACTGGGTAAAAATATTAAAACAACCCAATAAAATGACCCAAGCTGAACCCAGCATTTGGTTTAAAGAAAACAAAAAAAACAGCAAATGGGTAAAAATATTAAAAACAGCCCAATAAAATGACCCACCGTGCTGCACTTTGTTATTCTTCTAGTTATTTTCCTATGGTGGCTAATGAACCGGACATCTCGCACATTACCAGAAAATGGCTTCCGCTTTAAGGAATAAGTGGATATGACAAACAAATTAACAAATGAACTAACTAAACAAATATGGCATTCAAACTTATTTTGGATTTTTTATATAATGATCAGTTATTTGGTTTGTATGCACTCCTCAAGTTTGTACTATGACCTTTGCAGAGGTGGACAGTAACTAAGTACATTTACTTGAGTATTGTACTTAAGTACACTTTTTGAGTATCTGCACTTTACTTGAGTATTATTTTTTCTGGAAAATTATGACTTTAACTTCACTACATTTGAAAGACAAATATTGTACTTTTCACTCCACTACATTTCTATCAAGATCCTCAAAGTAGAAAAGTCATTAGCAGCTTTGAAAGTCAGTTGTTTTTTTTCTCAGACAGTTTATCAGTAATCACTCTTGTAGGGCTACATGAAATGATTTCCCAGCATTTTTTGAGCACTGACCAGTTCCAAATGTGATATTTATTTACAACAATTCAATAACAAGAAGTTAATATTGTGGTTTATATTAGACACAATATTGTCTGATTTTGCACAATTGTGTAAGTGAAAATATTACCTATAAAGCGACAGAAGAACGTCTTGGTTAGCATCTTGAACGGGAGCCTGTGAAGGGCCCGGTTCACGACGCGCAGGTCCAAGATAGGTCTCAACCCACTGCCTTTCTTGGGTACAATGAAGTAAGGGCTGTAAAACCCCAACCTCATATCAGCTGGAGGAACCGGCTCTATCGCGTCCTTCGCCAGTAGGCGCGCAAGACAGGGGCATCTGCTGCTTTCACTGACGAAAAGTGGACGCCCCTGAACTTGCCGAACTAGCTGAGCCTGATGGTTCGACGGAGCCATCGAGACGGGCTGAGCAGCTCTAGCCAGGCTCTCTTGAGTGTAATACGGCTCTGGACCGTCCACCACCCGCCGTCCCCTCAGGGGACCCAGAGAAACATCTCTGGGTCGCCTGTCTCAGGGCCTCTTGCACCTTCGCTTACCACCAGGTCTGGTGGGGGCCTGGACGGGCGGGGTGGCTGCCCTGCGGCCGGCTCCTCGGCGCAGTCTTGCTGGAGGCTGCTGCGGATGCTGCGCGGGAGCGGGGGTGGCGGCCGCCCTCGGCGACGAGCGGGCTGAGGCGCTGCCACCGGCGGCCAGGTGGAGGCAGCAGCTGCACGCCGGAGCAGGATGTACCTGATGGCCTCAGTCTGCTTTTGGG
>NW_015505731.1:768489-816907 GCF_001515645.1 Sinocyclocheilus grahami
CCGCAATGGGAGCATGAGTCATCCACGAAAGCCACCTCAGCGTGCTTCATGCCCAGGCACGAGAGGCAGCGATCGTGACCATCACCTGGCGCCAGGTAACGACCGCACCCAGAAACGCACGGATGGTATGACATCTTTAAAAAGACGCATCTTTAAAAAGACGTTCCACCCGTGAAGCTCTTTTAGAATGGAATTTGCTCTTTTAATGTGCTGAAGCGCACAGGGGAGATGGCCGTCTGCAACACACACAAGTGTAGTGCAGCCTGTTGTGTGCAACCCACTCGACACGGGAAAACCACCACCGCTGAAGCGCCGTCCACCAGCACGAGAGCCCACCAAAGAGCGTGCTTGACTGTAGTTTCTCACTACTGTAGAAGGTCAGGAGCAGAACGATAGAACCGCTCGGCTCCGAAGCGAAAAGCTGAATATGCGCTGCATCTGCTGCCTACTTATACTCACGCTGTGATCAGCAGCAGCTGGATGCAATAATCGCATGCCAATGTGCATTGGCTCGTTTAGTTTACACTCGAAGTAGATTGGTCCCTCTAAGCGAGATCCCAATTTGTCGGTCCTCTGACGTGACGTCGAGAGTGACCGACTGAAAGGGAACTGCTAATAAAAACACAAAAGGTGTTTGACTGAGGCAGCACTGCACAGACCATTCTGTGTATGACATCAAGGTACAGTGAGAGCGATTAGACATCATTTCTAAAAATGTTTGTTTTGATGTCAAATAAGTCTTGCTGTTTTGCATTTTTGTTAAAGCAGTGTTGCTGTTGTAAAGTTATACAGCTACAGCTGTGTTGCTGGGTTTTAAAGCAGGTTTGATTTTTTTTCCTTCCTTATCAGTCTGTATTTACAGGATTTCACTGTCCACTCTGTTCAAATGTAGATGAATGGTTACACATAGATGTGTCCAGAGCTGTGTGAGATCACTACCATCCTGCTTTTGTGGGGGTGGTTTAGGGGTGTTAAATAATAATATATTTTTTTTGTTTAGTTTTTTCCCCATAGGTTTTTAACATTCTAAAAGCTCTTTATTCCAGAGATACTACAAGCTAGTCAGTCTATTCAGTAGGTGTAATTTCAGTAGGTGTAAGTTGCATCAGAGGTATTGCAAGTATTACAACAATAATAAAACAATGCATTGACATAAATAAGGAAATTTACTTTTGGTACTTAAGTACTTTTAAAAGCAAGTGCTTCTGTACTTTTACTTAAGTAATGGAGTTGTGTACTTTGTCTGCCTCTGGACCTTTGTAACTTTATAAAAGTGGTATGCTGATAATACAATTCTTAATAAAACAATCGGTATTAAATTATTCATTAAAAAATTTGCCTGAAAACTGCAAAAAATAGGGTGTGATCATTTGGACCCCCCTTTTCATCCATGCTCTACCTTGTCTCTAAACTTTATTTTGGGGCTTCTGTTCGTCTTCATGGCTGTTGGCATATTTGACCCCAGTAAGAGCATTCTGAATCAGTGTTTAGTCAGTAATGCATGTGAAATCTATGGGCTGGAATGAAGCTGTGTGCTTTGCACGTTTAGTTCTGTCCCGTGGCTCCTGCAGTCTCGCTGGCACATACTGGGCAGGGCTGAGGATGTGCTGTCACAATCTCCACCGAGGAGGTGGCATCATCACAGAAACAGACAACATCATCGCTATGGAAACAATGCAGACCAGAAGGAGTTTGGTCTGGATTAATATAGCATTTGGACATGTTAGGGGCCTTTCTCACATGAAGTGTTCATGTGCTTTTTCAAAACGTTTTCAAAAATGTGTTGCTTGTAGCGCAAGATTCTCAAAATGCAGTTCAGTTTTGATGGTCAGTGTTTTTTATTGGATACTAGTTAGATATATATCGAATTTTACTGGATACTAGTAGATATATATGTATGAGTGCTGAACCCTCTAAAGTGTGCTTTGCCTCTTTAGCTGTGATTAGATGGCTGAAGTGTATTTCCTTGAGGGAGAGGGCAGAGGAATTGACCCAGATCATGTCGGAAGTTCAGGAGTTGAGCTGTATTTGAAGGAGTCTGAAAGGCCAGAGGGAGATCGGGGCTGCTGAGGCCTGTTAACTCAGAACAGATGTGCTTCTCAAAGCAGGGAAAGAGAGGGAGAGATATGTAGATAGATAGATAGAGCGTACATAGAGGTATAGAACGCAATATAGTCAATTTGATCTGTTTTACAGTGCTGCTTTGCATCGTGAAGTGCTATGAAACTGATATTAAGTGTCTTTTTTCATCTAGATAAACCCCACTGTGAAGTCTTCCTTCATGTCATGGATGTCTCATCACGGTCCAGTGAAGGTTCCAGCATTAAACACTAGATGGCAGTAGAGTCACAGCATTGATCTAGAGATGTTAGCCACAAGATGGCAGGCAGCACAAGTTGGAATGATAGATTTGTAATGTGAAAATATGTGTCTTAGTTTTATTAATAGGTTAAATTACATTTTGTGCCCTTTTTTAAATTAACATTTTTATTTACTAATAATAATTAAAGACAATGTATAGAACATCTGTTTTGGGAATTAAAAGCATTACATAGACATTAAATAGTAGTAAAACATTTATTATTATTATAGTTAAATAATAATGATGATGATGATGATGATGATGATAATAATAATGCATTTTAGCATAATATTTAATTTTAGTATAATATTTCATTGTGGCAGGACAATTATATTCCATCTGACATTAAATATATTTTTTTCTTTATATATTTATTCTTGTTACATATTCTTCACAGTGTTTATATAAGTTTTATATTAATACTTGAATACTGGCTTGAAAATAAAAATGCATCCAGCTCAGATGAATTCGTGGGGTGTATAATTATGTAGATTAGGCTTGTTCACAAAAAATATATATATATATATATTCTTTGTGACAGCTAGTTAGTTTTTTAAAATCTATCCTGCTAGTTTTGTAATGTTGCTCCAGTCTTTTAGATTTAAAGCTGTGCTAGTCTGTCAGTACTTCAGTGCTGCTCTAGTCTGGCAGTATATTAATATGTAGTCTTGTCTGTCTGTGTTTATAGTTTCTTGTCTGTATTTACTGTTGCACTAATCTTGGTATTTTAATGTTGCTCTTGTCTGACAGTATATTAATACTGGTTTTAAAGCATTTTACTCTTGCTCTTGTTGTTATTTTATTATCACGCTAGTCTGACGGTATATTAATATTGCTCTAGCATTTTGTCCCTGTTAGTGTAATAATGTCACTATAGTCAGTTTTCAGTATTTTAATGTCACTCCTGTTTGTTAGTATTTTGTTGTCACTCTAGTCTGTCAGTATTTTAATGTCACTTAATGTCACTCTAGTTTGTCAATGTTGCTCTAGTCTGACAATATATTAATATTACTCTTAGCATTTTCTTATTGTTAGTATTTTAATGTCACTCTAGTCTGTCAGTATCTTAATGTCGCTCTAGTCTGTCAATATCTTAAAGTCTATCAGTATATTAATGTTGCTTCAGTCTGTCAAAATCTTAATGTCGTTCTTGTCTGTCAGTATTTTTATGTTTCTTTAGTATGTCAACATTTTAATGTTGCTCTAGTCTGTCAATATCTTAATGTCTTAATCTTGTCTGTCAGTATTTTAATGTTGCTCTAGTCTGTCAATATCTTAATGTCTTAATCTTGTCTGTCAATATTTTAATGTCGCTCTAGTCTGTCAATATCTTAATGTCTTAATCTTGTCTGTCAGTATTTTAATGTCGCTCTAGTCTGTCAATATCTTAATGTCTTAATCTTGTCTGTCAATATTTTAATGTCGCTCTAGTCTGTCAATATCTTAATGTCTTAATCTTGTCTGTCAGTATTTTAATGTTGCTCTAGTCTGTCAATATCTTAATGTCTTAATCTTGTCTGTCAATATTTTAATGTCGCTCTAGTCTGTCAATATCTTAATGTCTATCAGTATATTAATGTTGCTCTAGTCTGTCAAAATCTTAATGTAGTTGTTGTCTGTCAGTATCTTAATGTTGCTCTAGTATGTGAGCATTTTAATGGCTCTCTAGTCTGTCAATATCTTAATGTCACTCTAGTATGACAGTATTTTTATGTAGCTCTAGTATGTCAGCGTTTTAATGTGGCTCTAGTCTGTCAAAATCTTAATGTCGTTGCTGTCTGTCAGTATTTAATTTTGCTCTAGTATGTCAGCATTTTAATGGCTCTCTAGTCTGTCAATATCTTAATGTCGTTCTAGGATGTCAGTATTTTAATGTCACTCTAGTCTGTCAATATCTTAATGTCTATCAGTATATTAATGTTGCTTCAGTCTGTCAATATCTTAATGCCGTTGTTGTCTGTCAGTATTTTTATGTTTCTTTAGTATGTCAACATTTTAATGTTGCTCTAGTCTGTCAATATCTTAATGTCTTAATCTTGTCTGTCAGTATTTTAATGTTGCTCTAGTCTGTCAATATCTTAATGTCTTAATCTTGTCTGTCAATATTTTAATGTCGCTCTAGTCTGTCAATATCTTAATGTCTTAATCTTGTCTGTCAGTATTTTAATGTCGCTCTAGTCTGTCATTATCTTAATGTCTATTAGTATATTTATGTTGCTCTAGTCTGTCAAAATCTTAATGTCCTTGTTGTCTCTCAGTATCTTAATGTTGCTCTAGTATGTCAGCATTTTAATGGCTCTCTAGTCTGTCAATATCTTAATGTCACTCTAGTATGACAGTATTTTTATGTAGCTCTAGTATGTCAGCGTTTTAATGTGGCTCTAGTCTGTCAAAATCTTAATGTAGTTGTTGTCTGTCAGTATCTTAATGTTGCTCTAGTATGTGAGCATTTTAATGCCTCTCTAGTCTGTCAATATCTTAATGTCTATCAGTATATTAATGTTGCTCTAGTCTGTCAAAATCTTAATGTAGTTGTTGTCTGTCAGTATCTTAATGTTGCTCTAGTATGTGAGCATTTTAATGCCTCTCTAGTCTGTCAATATCTTAATGTCTATCAGTATATTAATGTTGCTCTAGTCTGTCAAAATCTTAATGTAGTTGTTGTCTGTCAGTATCTTAATGTTGCTCTAGTATGTGAGCATTTTAATGCCTCTCTAGTCTGTCAATATCTTAATGTCGTTCTAGGATGTCAGTATTTTAATGTCACTCTAGTCTGTCAATATCTTAATGTCTATCAGTATATTAATGTTGCTTCAGTCTGTCAATATCTTAATGCCGTTGTTGTCTGTCAGTATTTTTATGTTTCTTTAGTATGTCAACATTTTAATGTTGCTCTAGTCTGTCAATATCTTAATGTCATTCTTGTCTGTCAGTATTTTATTGTCGCTCTAGTCTGTCATTATCTTAATGTCTATTAGTATATTTATGTTGCTCTAGTCTGTCAAAATCTTAATGTCGTTGCTGTCTGTCAGTATTTAATTTTGCTCTAGTATGTCAGCATTTTAATGGCTCTCTAGTCTGTCAATATCTTAATGCCGTTGTTGACTGTCAGTATTGTTATGTTTCTTTAGTATGTCAACATTTTAATGTTGCTCTAGTCTGTCAAAATCTTAATGTCGTTGCTGTCTGTCAGTATTTAATTTTGCTCTAGTATGTCAGCATTTTAATGGCTCTCTAGTCTGTCAATATCTTAATGTCACTCTAGTATGACAGTATTTTTATGTAGCTCTAGTATGTCAGCGTTTTAATGTGGCTCTAGTATGTCAAAATCTTAATGTCCTTTTTGTCTGTCAGTATCTTAATGTTGCTCTAGTATGTGAGCATTTTAATGCCTCTCTAATCTGTCAATATCTTAATGTCGTTCTAGGATGTCAGTATTTTAATGTCACTCTAGTCTGTCTATATTTTAATGTATATTAGTATATTTATGTTCCTCTAGTCTGCCAATATCTTAACGTCACTGTAGTATGACAGAATTGTTATGTTGCACTAGTATGCCAGTGTTTTAATGCTGTTCCAGTCTGTCAATATCTTAACGCCGCTCTAGTATGACAGTGTTTATGTAGCTCTAGTATGTTTGCGTTTTAATGGCGCTCTAGTCTGTCAAAATCTTAATGGAGTACTTGTCTGTCAGTATCTTAATATCGCTCTAGTATGTCAATGTTTTATTGCCATTCTTGTCTGTCAATATTTTAATGTCATTCTTGTCTGTCAGTATTTTAATGTCTCTGTAAATTTGCCAAAGTTTTAATATCACTCTAGTCCGATTTATACAGTATTTCTCTTATAGCTTTTTGCGCCTAATAATATTTCAAAGTTAAACGTCGCTCATGTCTGCCGGTGCTTTGTCTCAGTCTAGTCTGAGTATATTAATGTAGCTCTAACCTGCCAGTATAAACGTTGCTCTAGTCTGTCAGTACTTTGTGTCATGCTTGTCTGCACATGTCATATGTAACAGGATCTGTTTCATTATCATTCAATCGGTTGAAGTACTGAATGTAATGAAAAATCTAAACACAGCGTGTCACTGAACATGACCTATGACCTAATTTCTCTTGAACTGTATCTAATGGTCCTGACCCTAACCCTAATGGTTCCATCTTCACTCTGATCTCCATGTCCAGGTCTCGTTCTCCACCCTCACCCCTCGGCGTCCCGCCACGATCCCCTCACACCCCTCCTGTGCTGTACCTTTGTCCCTGTTTGAATATTTCACATTGCTGTTGCCGCTGGTGCGTGATGCAGGACTGAGCTCTCATTGTGTACACGCGTGTGGGAGCGCTGGTATGCGGGCCCTTGGCGTGTGGTGCGACGGGGCATGCGTGTGGCCGCTGACGCCAGTCTGCCCGCCTGTGCCCGCCTGTCTGTCTCAGCACGCTGCTGTTTGGACACACCTGACCGAGGCTGGAATCACCCACATGGCCGCCTGGGTTTTTATCTCTTTCTCGTCTCCTTCGTTCTCCGGTCGTACATTGACTCCTTCGATCTCTGTCCTTGTTTCTCCCCCTGCTCCTTAGTGCGCTCTTTGTATTTTACTGTCTCCCTCTTTCACTAAAGAGTTCACTAAAGAAAGAGTTCATTTATTTCTCGCGTCTCATTCTGAGCCTTGTGAATCGTATCATGTGGTTTTGGATTCATTCAATCAGATTTGCTTGAATTGCTTATGCTAGTACCTTAACTTAAGTTTATTTTTAAATAGACTCCTGGAATATCTTAAAACTTGAGATTTAGAGCTTTAGGTTATGAACTGTCCAAGATTTATAGTATTTTGATTTATGTTTGGTGCCCCAGAGTAACATTTTCTAAAGACATTTAAATATGAACTCTCTTTTCCCAATGTAATAATTTGTGTTGCTCCATCTATGTGTTTCATTCATGATTGGTTGTTCGTGTGTAGATTTGAGGTCTTTCTAACTTTAATATATTGATATAGCTCCATTTGGAACAAGTTTACTTATGTGGCAAACAGTGAGACACGTCTACAGTCGGATCTTGTGTATGTGACCAAGTTGCTATTCATCTGAAATATTACTCAAATATGTCTTTTACCCTTTCGACTTTTCATTATCAGATTAAACATCTGATCAATAAAAATGCATGCTGTGTCCAAATGTGCTTTATATACCTACTGTGTAGGATTTTTGGAGCTTGTCTGTACCTTAGATATCCATTTACTTTAACTGTATGGCCCGCAGTAAATTCTGACAGAATTTTGGTGACACTTTAATTTGATAGTCCACTTTAGACATTCTACTAACTATAAAATACTTTACAAATACATAATAACTACTATTCATTAGAGTGTAAGTAGATTATATGCTTAATATCTGCTAACACTTTATTTTGATGCTCCTATAAAACATTCTACTGACCGTAAGCAACTTTGCAAGTACATGTCAACTTATTGTACTAATCTAAAGCTTTTTATTTCTTATTGGTCTGCATAACACAAAATGCATATGAGCAGAACTTGACATCCACTCAATGGTGTCAGTGATGTTGAATGAAACATCTTGTACTTCTCAGATGACCCTGGCGAGAAAGGTTAGAGCGTACAGTTGCAATATGTTCCTTGTTCCTGTCTCTCTCCACTCACACCTCACTACACCAGGGCAGCTCTGCCAGTTTTGCACATTTTTTAGTTTTATGTGATGATAAGATTCTGTACATATTTCAGACTTATCTTATTGATTTGTTTGTTTGTTTTCACATGCTGGGAGTCTTGTCCCTGTTCTGTCATGCCTGTTAAATCACAATTCCATCTGAGAAAGGGAGAGAGAAGGAGAGAGAGAAAGAGAGACAAAGTGGTGCCCCATGTTTATCAGAACCATGGAGTTGAATTCCAGATGGCATGATAAGTAGAGAAACAAGCAAACAAAAACTCAAAAATAGAAAGTATGAAAGTAAAAGAGAGGGCAGACAGGCTGACGACGGGAGCCCTGGTGCACTCTGGGAAAATTGTTCGGGAGTGTGCTGGTTGCCGCTCCTTTGATTTGCTCAGACGGAGCAGATTAAAGTTTGTCATTCCAAATTCATCCTCAAACTCAAACCGAATCAACATGATGTTTTTTTAAGCAATATGTGGCAATTAAAAGTGAGGCATTCTTTAACGTAGCCTCTGCTTTTCATTCATTGGTCTCCTGGATTTGAAACTGTGTGTAAGAGTCAATGACATGAGTTTTATTTGTCCATTATAATTCATAGTTCATTCTAGATCTATTCAATTATTAGGAAAAAATAAATATGTCTTATGCATACAATGACTCGAATACACTTCATGTATAAATGTATATACAATACAAATTAACTCCTTTAGTTAGCAAGGATGCATTAAATTGATGAACAATTAAATTTACGATAAATGATTTTTAAACATTACAAAATCGTACCAACACCAAATGTCTGAACAGGAGTGTACATGTCAAGGTCAACCCGATCTCATGAAAGTGCGTATAAATAGTATGCCAAATAAAAATGAAAACTTGTGGTATTGATACGCAAAAATGGATTTTGGCGTGAATATGCTACGCGATGGGTAGGTTTAGGGTTGTGGGGTAGATGCGTATCATATGTACGCCAACAAATTCCGTATCATATGCACGCGAAAACTGCGTATTATATGCATGCCAAACACATGCGTATCATATGCACGCCAAAGTCCATTTTTGCGAATCAATACCACGAGTTTTCGTTTTTATTTGCCGTACTATTTATACGGATTGCCATGAGACCGGGCTCATCAAGGTAGTGTAACCAAGGTCTTAATCTCATAAAATTAGAAGAAACTAAAAAAGATATATCCCCAAATTGCTTAATTTTATTTATTTTATTTTATTTTATAATTTTTTTAAAGTAGCAGGGACATGTTAAAATATTTTTCACATTTGAAAAACCCTTGCCTGCCAAATCCAAGTCAGCATAACCAATACACCAGAAACAAAATAAAATAAGAAATGATATCACAGACAGGACCCTGTAGACCCTCCTTGCTGTGTCAAGGTCAGATCATGACATTATTTACATTATTATTATTATACATTTGCATAAAGGTGAAATTTGACATTTTTCAGTCATTAAATCAAAACATGTGGTGAAAACAGTGTATTTAAAAATATATACGAACATGTATACAAAGAGCACATTTCTTAAAACTTGCTTTGCATTCAACTCTTAAAGTCTTACACAACCTTTGTTGTCATTGACCCATGAGTTATCGATTTTGCAGAGGTCTGAAGTGGGATTTGCCTTTATTTAAAGGTTTTTAAGGTATTTAAAGGTTAGGCCGTCCACTAAATAGCCCCGTCTCATGCTGCGGTAGTATGACGAGCTCGCTTCCACAAAGAAAACAGGACATACACTCCAGCTAAAACCAGCATAATCCCTGCTCTGAAGGAGAGAAAATAAGGTAAAGTTTTTGAACGGCGCACAGCTCTCCCATCTGTTTCACTTTTAATGGGTTATGATGACCCGGACATGACCTTTCGGTTCGCTCTCCACGTCCTGCCCTGTTGCCGGTCACCTGACCACAAGGAGTGATTGCACGAAACAAACCAAATACAAGAACTAATTATTTGCGCTTGATGAATTTGCCGGCCCTTTGGCAAATTTAGATTGTGGAAGACGTTTATGAAAGGGGCAAATCCACAAGGATCCAAAATCAACACTGACCCAAAACCCTGAACTTGTTAGAAATGCCCCCCAAACTTTTCCTGTCGGAGATTAGCCGAACGTGTGAGAGCAAGGAAAGCTAAAAAAGTCAGCATAATCGTTATGCAGAGTGGCCTTGAGAGCCGTTTTTCTCTGACCTGTACGTTCCCGGGTCATATCAATCCCGGGCCAATAGTACCATTTTAAGTGTGTCACATCCTGTTTTAGGTGGCGTGTAGGAAGAGAGGCCGTTCAGATTTGAAACCGCATGTCTGGCCAACAGGATCAGAGGATAAGACTGTTTGTTTGCTCTCGCTTGTTCAGAAAGGGTAGGGGAGCTCGGCCCTCGCTGTTTTAGAAATGCTTCCCTCTGCCACACACACCCCAAAACACACTGACTGGAACCTCCCTGACCTCCATCTCACCCAGGATCCCTGGGAAAAAGCAGACAGCCAGAGTGAACATTCAGACACAAAATCACAACCAGACCCGTCATTGAGCACAAGAGCCTTCATCCAGGCCAAACCACCCAGGGAGTCGGCCCCCTCGTGCCCAGAGAGAGAGCCCTGCCCTGGGGCAACACGCTCAGCAGCAGCCCTTGTGTCCACATGGAGGAGGGAGATTATTGCTGGAGACAGCGATGAAAAGTGACACTTACATGATTATGAAAACATGTTTTGAAGAGCATCACTGTTTGTCAGTAGCAGTCAATAATAGCATTGTGAGTCCAGAGAGGATGACGTGAAATCACAAAGAGGATTCTGGGAACGCTGCTCCATATAGGTCAGACTGGGTTGCTTTTTCCTCTGCGTCTGACTACTGATTTTTGCGTTGGCCGTGGCTGGTTTGAGATCCCATGATCGAGGTCAGGTAAAGGGGACAAGAGGAATGGACACGCGCACACACTCAACACACGCTACCCTATTCCCGACCCCTGCCTCATCTCCCACAAGCCCCTGGGTGCAGAAGCCTGGCACCAGACAGTTATTCCAGCCCTCGGGCGGCAGAACAACTACAGGTCACACAGTCAGAGAGAAACATAGATGCAGAGGAAGAAAGAGGTTAAGGTTTGTGTATATGAAATGCTATATTTCATTTGTGGAATTTTGTCTGGAAACCGGCATTTTAATGCCATAACATATGTTTTATTTTTGAGGGATGCGTATTTTGCAGTTTCAGTGGTTTGACACTTGGATTTTATGTTTTGCCAACACAAAACAGTCTCTTTATTCACTGACAGGAGATTTTCTGCCCCTTTAAATGTTTAGCATTTGTTTTGAGTGTAGATTTTTTCTCCTTTAAATATGCTAATTAAACAACATATACATAGCAAGACCAATCCTCATTGCTTTTCCTCTGTCTGTTGTTCCTCTTTATATCTTTTTGCATGCAGTTCTGTTCTTTAAAATACAAAGTAGACCATATTTTTTTTTTCATGATCAGTAAATTAATTAGTTGTACTGTTTTCGTTTTTAATTTGTGTCCTAAGCCCATGAAAAGAGCACAAGGAAGCGGAGAGGAGACACTTTGATTGGATTAAATTTTCCTACCTTTGTAAACATTGTGACCTGAGTTTTTGACGCGCAATTTTTCGCGCGTTTAATGACTGTTTCCGTACCCTTTCAACACGCGCATCTTCATAACAAGGGGAGTGGAGATGAAGGCCTTATTTAAAGTTGCCTTTGAGTCTTTGTGTGCCGCATAGGGTGTGTTTTGCTCTGTTTTGTTCTGTTAAATTCTCTGTCTGTTTGCTCTAAGAAGAGCCCCGAGCGATTAGTAATATTTCGACTGGATGAGAACATTTTACCCTCCTCCAGGTTGGTTGATTCTGTTAAGTGTGTGTGTATGGGTTTGTTTGTGTTCATGGATTTACTGTGCTTATGAGTCAGACTGGTTTACTAAAGTACAGGTAGTAAACACAGTAAATCATTGCAACTTTCTATGTACTTAATAGGCTCACAACACATACTGCTGGTCTCAGGCTCAGAAATACAACTGTACAGTAAAATAAGTACAATTTACGAATGTTTGTGACCCCCCACCCCACCCCAACATCAAGTACTTACAAAAGTATTTAACATGATAGCCCTAATTACAGTAACCAAAAGTGTTAGTACAAATAGGTGATCTATTTTTCCAAAATACAGTTACCGTTACTTTATTTAAATTGTTGTAACAAAATTAAATAAAGCGTTTGAACACTGTTTTAATAAGAATTATTAGGGCTGCACAATAAATCAAAATAAGTGTGATTATCAAATTGCAAATGCTGTGATTTAATTAAATAAATATGTGTGTTTTAGAGTGAAGCGTGGCACTGTGTTCATTTCCACGTGAGCAGCTCATGATCCACCTGCTATAAATGCTTTATGTTTGCTCTGAGTTTGGTTTGGGAATGCAAAACGTGCCAAATGTTTGCATGTCCCATACTTAATACTATTATTATGGCCAAATTGTGCAGCCCTACAAACAAGCACAGCAAACCTGGAATGTTTCATATCACAATTACATTTTTCCCCTAATCGTGCAGCCCTATGAACTATTTTGTGACTGTCAGGGGAGTTGAATTGTTCTGATTAGCTTGTGATGATGTTTATATATTTTTCTCCACATCCTTAAACTAGTATTACAGTAAATGATCACAATTCTTGCGTGGCGTTAACCACTGAAATACTGACGTGTGAGGTAAATGATTTGTGTTTCTTAGCATGTTTTGGGACGTGTGTTTCTGTGGATGGATGGTCAGGAGTGAAATAGCATGGCCTGAAACGGGAGCACAGACCTGAGGAGAACAGGGTCTATCAGGAGAGAGGGTCTATCAGCACAGGCATCAATGGAAATCTGAGTGGGGGCCATTAAGCAGAAGGAACAGTAGCAGAGTGGGGGGATGAGACCGGGAAAGAGGGAGAGAGAGAAAGAGGGAGAGGGACAGGGAAAGGATTGTTCAGAACAGACTGACTGTCCTTTTAGTCTTATCTCTCACAGCTTCTTTTACAGAAAACTAAGGAGCGAGCGAGAGAGAAGGGAAAAAGAAAAAAGAACACTTTCTCTCCCTGCTATTTCCCTTTCTCTGATTTCTCCTCTGTCCGTCTCACTCCATTTCATTTTGTCCATTTCTCAGTCTTTTCCTCCTCACCTCTTTTTGCTTCTCTGAGCCGTGTTGTATACTGTATCTTCTCAGAGCTAAATCTCGCCTCTGTTATAAGAATATTTAACGGAGAGTCTGTTACAACCGAAAATAACTTGTCCTTCAGTTTGCAGAAATCTGAACAGAAACTGCATTGGCAATAATGTACCTCCAACTGAAGTCTGTAGTGCAAGGCATTCAGGAGTGTTTAAAATAGTAAGTGTGATTTTTACAAAAGTATTTCCTACATACAAAAAAAGTATGCATTTTGTGCTGTAAAATCTTCCGAAATGTCTTATTAACAGTAAGACTATTCTAGTATGAACTTCTGGTTATTTGCGGTGTAAACAGTACTTTTGTAAATAGGCCTTTATGTTATTCTTAAATGAAAGAAAGAAAGAATGAATGAATAAATAAATGCATATTTAACATTTAAAAATGTACTTTTATAATGCAACTTCAAAGAAGTATACTTATGTTGATGTACTGACTAACTAACAAGTAAATGTAAAGTAGTTGATTAACTATCATGTTATTTGATATTACATTTAAAGTTAATGTTTTTAAATGTGCTAAACTGCAACTTCATCATTACAAATATGTAATTACAAAAATGTTTTAAATGCATGACATAGGTTTCAGACGGAATTACATTAAAGTATATTTGGTAACACTTTAGAGTAGGGAACACTTATTCACTATTAACTACGACTTTTTCCTCAATAAATTCCTAATTTGCTGCTTATTAATATTAGTACGGTAGTTGTTAGGATTAGGTATTGGGTAAGATTAGGGATGTAGAATAAGGCATTAATATGTGCTTAATTTGTACTAATAAATGGCTAATATTCTAGTAATATGCATGCTAATAAGCAACTAGTTAAGAGACCCTAAAATAAAGTATCACCGTATATTTTAGTTTAGAATAAATGCTTGTCTGTGCATTCAACAATGAACCATATTTCAAAGACAACAGTATAATAACTATGATATTATACACAAATTTATGAGTTTGCATGCGCTTATCAGTAAAAATGTTTGTCAGTTGAGTTGTAAAGTTGTCTAAATTGTACTTTTTTTTCAGTCACGTGGAGCTTGTGTTTATCCTGAAATATTCCTGTAACATCTGATCCGCTGCCTATTCTCAAAAGGCTTTGTTTGTTCAGCATGGATTCATTCAATACCTGCTCAACCCCACAGCATGTTACCTATTCAGATATTTTACAACAAATATCTGCCCGAAAGAGGGTTTAAGCTGTAATAACATCAGCAGTTTAGACTTGCAGACTAATGCAGACACCCATTAATATCTTTATTTTGTGTCCTAAATCAAGCTTTTCTCTTTAGTTACTCACAAGCCAATTTGAGATGTTTTAATTTTTTAGTGGGACTTGCTAAGGCAAGCTTCACTATTAAACACACACATTTATTTATCTTGCTGCTTTATCTCAGAGCATTTATTAAATGGTTATGCTCAAATCTTAATTTTCATTAGAACATCAGCATTTGTGAGATTTACGGTACCCTGTTTAAAATGTTCCAATTTTTATTGTCATTCGATAATAGTGATTTGTGTTTATTTATTGATTTATTTAAAGTGACAAGTTGAAGTTTGACTTTGTACGATGACCTCCATGCTATTTATGGTGTTTTGTATTATCATTCATTTTATAATTTAATTTAATTGAGTTATTTACTAATTCCATTAGGAGTACAATGTGGTGTTTATTTTTTAAATATCATATTCATAACCCGCACAACCATTTTTGCTACAAACATAAATCATACACCAAATCATGCAGCTTGTTGGACTTTTAATATTCAATTTATTTAGACTTATGATTTTGACCTTGCAGATGGAAAAAATCTGAATGTCATAGAGGCATATTCATGGGCTCGTTTGACTTAAGCCAAAAAGTACTTATTATAGAAACATTATACTCTAAAATAATATACTTTAGTGTGAAATGAATGTAATGTTTTCCAACACTCAAAGTGCCTGTATTATGCTTTTTCAAATATTACCTTTTATGCTGTGTGTAACATAGCTTTTTTGTGAATATTAAAGGCCTGCAAAGTTTCAACATCAGACTTGGGCTCAGATTGATATGGTACACTCTAAAAAATGCTGGGTTGTTTTAACCTATTTGGTGACACTTTAGAATAGTTCCCTATTCTAAAGTATTACCAAATAGCATAATAGGGACATACGCACAATTAACTAAGAGTTTTCACTGAACAAACTGCTAATTTTCTGCTTATTAATAGTTAGTAAGGTTGTTAAATTTAGGTATGGGGTGGATTAAGGGACCTAGAATATGGTCATGCAGAATAAGGCATTAATATGTGCTTTATAAGTACAGCACTAATAAACAGCCAATATGCTAGTAATATGCATGCTAATAAGCAACTAGTTAATAGTGAGAATTAGTCCTTAAAATAAAGTGATACTTGCTATTTTAAAGGTTCTAGTTTTTTTGTCTCCTACAACAGGTTTACATGCATCCAAGGTCAAAACACTTCCTTTCTCTCATAATTTACGTTGCATATCACCTAATTTCTCAAAGAGTCTGAAATGATTTGTTCAAAGATTCAGTCTCTCTAAAACCCTCCTTTCCGCGAGCATATGCTGATCTGATTGGTCAGATGGCCAGTCTGTTGTTATTGGTTACACTGTAAGTACAGTAATGATGGCATTGATTTTACACTCTAAAAAATGTTGGGTTGTTTTAACCCAACTTTGGGTCAAATATGGACTAACCCAACTGTTGGGTTACATTTTTCAATTATATTTTTAACCCAAAAGTTGGGTTAGTCCATATTTGACCCAAAGTTGGGTTAAAACAACCCAACATTTTTTAGAGTGTAAAATCAATGCCATCATTACTGTACTTACAGTGTAACCAATAACAACAGACTGGCCATCTGACCAATCAGATCAGCATATGCTCGCGGAAAGGAGGGTTTTAGAGAGACTGAATCTTTGAACAAATCATTTCAGACTCTTTGAGAAATTAGGTGATATGCAACGTAAATTATGAGAGAAAGGAAGTGTTTTGACCTTGGATGCATGTAAACCTGTTGTAGGAGACAAAAAAACTAGAACCTTTAAAATAGCAAGTATCACTTTATTTTAAGGACTAATTCTCACTATTAACTAGTTGCTTATTAGCATGCATATTACTAGCATATTGGCTGTTTATTAGTGCTGTACTTATAAAGCACATATTAATGCCTTATTCTGCATGACCATATTCTAGGTCCCTTAATCCACCCCATACCTAAATTTAACAACCTTACTAACTATTAATAAGCAGAAAATTAGCAGTTTGTTCAGTGAAAACTCTTAGTTAATTGTGCGTATGTCCCTATTATGCTATTTGGTAATACTTTAGAATAGGGAACTATTCTAAAGTGTCACCAAATAGCATAATCGGGACACTTGTATTTACAATTAAATGAAGTTTATGTGACCCTGGACCACAAAACCTTAAGTGTCAATTTTTCAAAATTGAGTCGAGATGCAACTACTTGAATATCTGGAATCTGACTGGTGCAAAACAATCAAAATATTGAGAAAAAGGCTTTAAAGTTGTCCAAATGAAGTAGCAATGCATATTACTAATCAAAAATTAAGTTTTGATATATTTAGGGTATGAAATTTACAAAATATCTTCATGGAACATGATCTTTACTTAATATCCTAATGATTTTTGGCATAAAAGAAAAATCTATAATTTTGACCCATACAATGTATTTTTGGCTATTGCTACAAAATATACCCCAGCAACTTAAGAGACTTAAGTGTTGTACTCGAGGGTTGTACACATATAGTTTCCGTTTATTTTAAACGCAATCAGTTGAGTGCTTTTTGACTCCCTTAAGTATAGGACTTCAGTACATCTTTATATATGATTTCATAATATGAAATATTATTAAAGTTTAGTGCCGAATGTACTGGCAAGCATTTATGGTCAATTAAATATACTTTAACGTCATTTCTACTGAACATTTTTGTCATGTATTTGAATAGCATTTTCTTGAAATTTAGTACATTTAAAATATATTAACTTTTAAATATAATTTCAAATAACACACTACATTTAAAGTAATTATCAAATACTTTTAGTTTACACATGCTTTAATACGTGGGCTTGCACACACGTTATCGGTCACACTTTATTTTAAGGTCCAATTCTCTCTATTAACAAACCATTAACTATGATAATAATTTCCTAATTTGCTGCTTATTAATAGTTAGTAAGGTAGTTGTTAAGTTTAGGGATTGGGTAGGATTAGGGATGTAGAATATGGTCATGCAGAATATGTGCTTTATAAACAGTCAATATGTTAATAACAGGCATGCTAATAGGCAACTAGTTCATAGTGAGAATTGATCCCTATACTAAAGTGTTGCCACGTTTTCTTTAGCAAATGTAAAAATGTAGCGTTTGTTTTGCAGTCCGCCTTTTAAACAGTGTCATCCTCATGTTCACGTGCAGTCTGTGTGTAGGTACATCGGCGTAGCATGTTCTATGGCTGATAGAGAGGAAATGGGAGGGGTGTGTGCATGTGTGTGCATGTGTGTGTGTGTGTGAGGGTGGGGATAATTAGATATCAAAGGCAAGGGTGGGGAGGGAAGCAGAGGTCTTCTCTGATGCTAAAGCACTTATTAATGAGATAGGCCTTATCTGTCCTCCTCGGAGGAATTCTGCCTTTGATCGGCCCCACTTTGGACTTAATACATTTTTGATTGATAGGTGGAGATGACAGAGGAAAGAGGTGAGGAGAAGAGAGAGAGAAAGAGGGCAGTGCAGTAAAGATGGAGATGCAGTTGTTTCAATGCCCTTCATTTGACAGAATAACCAGTGAAACGGGATCATGGGAAGGCATTAATTGTACTGGAAGGAAGAGAGATGTTGAGCGAGTCGCCACCGATGACTCACAGACCACACAAGAGCGCGACGAGGTTGATGGCTAGCAGGAGGAATTCTGGGAAGTTATCGAAGGTGGGCACGGTAATAGATAACACGCGGCTCTCAATAACACACAAACACCACATACAGACACACAGGCGATGTGTCACCTTCACTTCCTACGACCGAACGTGGCCATTAAAGCCGCGCGACTCCATGTCGTGTGTCTCTGTCAGGAAGAAAGGAGAAAGAAGGACGAGAGAGGAGGGAAGGATAAAATGAGAGAAGCCATAACTGCAACTCTGTCACTGTCCATTACTTACATTCATCATAAACTTACACTCACACACTTCCATTGAAGACATTCTACTCATAGACAGGTTATATCCACCACACACACGACATTCTTCATGAAGACAGGATATCGATCAACTTGGCGACATTTCAGGAGGCCAAATTAATTGTTACAATAATATAGAAGTGGAAGGCAGGTTTAAACTTCCTGTGGAAGAAAGAATGAAAGCTCATTTATTCAGAAGTCAATGTGACATACAGTAGAAGCTACCAAACTATTAACTAACTAATCTGACATACTTAACTGAGCAAAGTTCGTCTTTATAAAATATAAAATGTTGTGGAAATGTCTGGTGAAAACCAGAGTTTATCTGATTTATTTAGATAAAAAAAAATTTAAGTTACCCAGAATCTTTTTTAATTGGGGTGCATGACTATTTCTCTGTCTCTATTGATCCCTATTGAATTTTGTATCTTTTAACCCCTGTGTAAAAAAAAAAACTAAGATGGGACTAAGAGAGTCTAAGATGACTCTCATGAGACACATTTCATTTGACAACAAAAGAGTATTGTCTAAGATTAATGTGTACTACCATTCAAATATGTTTTTAAGAGATTAATACTTTTTATTCAACAAGGATGCATGTAATATATCAGAAGAAAACTTTTAAATTTTCACAAAATATCTCTATTTCAAACAAATGCTGTTCTTTTGAACTTTCTATTCAGCAGGGAATCCTGAAAAAAGTATCTAGTAAGAATTGCCATACTATTTATATTAATAATTGAGTACCAATAATAACTGTGGACGAATTCAGCATATTATAATGATTTCTGAAGGTTCATGTGACACTGAAGATTTCAGCTTCAGCTTTGCCTTCACTGGAATAAAATATGTTGACATTTAATAATTATTTCACAATATTACTGTTTTTATTGTATTTTTAATCAAACAAATGCAACACTGGCAAGCATAAAAGATTTCTCTCAAAAACATAACAATTTTATCAGTTGCAAACTTTTGAACAGTTGGATGGTTAATAAAACCGAATAAAAATGCATTACAAGCAATCATTATAAATTAATAATAGTAGTCACTATAAAAAAATGTAGCAGTTCATTAGCTTAACTTGTGGACTGTTTACAGCTGCCTAACAATGTAACAGTCTTAATAATTTTTAGCAGCTTATGGTATTAATATTGAATGTGCATGTGTGGGAGTAATGTTTCAGACACGGCTTGTCCAATCAGCATTCAGAGCCAAGACTAACCATTTCATAATAAACCACTTAACTCCACTTGCCGTTACAACATGTGGGCATTTGACATGCAAATCTCCAATGGCACCAGTTCTACCTATTCAGTTTGTTTGCAGGTTAATTTTCACGGTCTAATCTTTACAGTCTGCCCTGAGAGGTTGATAAATGTTGAGACTTATTAAGTTTGCTCTGAGGTAATCGAACTCCAGCAAGGCCTTCAATGCCCGGTTCAAATATGGATCCTTTTGAAAGTCGTCTAGACGTTTCTCATGTAGGGTGGTTTGCAGTGAAACTACAGAGTTTGTACCACCATTGATAAATTCCATTTGACTTATTTTCTTAATGCTGCACAGAGTATGCAAGTGGGTGAGTATCAAAATGAAGATGATGACAAAAGAAAAGAGGAGGGCAAAAGAAACAGAGAAGGGGGGTCAAATCCCATTTCAGCGACATGAGTGGTACTCCAGAGATGGAGGACAGACAGGAAAAGAGCTATAAAGTATGGAGCGACAGCACACACATCACAGAGACAGGCCTGCCGCCTGCTCAGCTGATAACACAGCCCGTCTCACACCTCTCTCGCCCTATCAACATCATCCGTCATCCACCCACAAACCCCCTGCCACCCCAAGCCACTCCACCCAGCCCTGCCCAGCCACACCTGCTGTATGGTCCCATCTCCATCTGATAGGACTGTCATCAACCAGAGAGAAAGATCTTCAGACACCATGTGTATCATCGATAATATAAACTCTCTCAGATGGGACGTCTGTGTTGCCATGCACTCAGTCTTGTGCGGCAGGCACACTCATCTTTCTCTCTGCATTTGAAAACTGCTGAGAATGTACTATAGGAAGTGTCTCACCTTGTAGAGAACTTCTTGGAAATCTGCAGAGCTTTCTGGAGAGTACTGCAGGTTGGTCATTTTGAGGAAACAAAGACAATTGTGTTGTAGAATTGCAGAAATATTCCTTTTATTAGTCATTTGTTTTTAATAATTTCATTTGAAAATGTTATTGCTGAGCTTTCAATAATTCATATTTGATCACCTCAGGCCCAGACTACCTCTCATTAATATCCTTCAGTATTAGTGTGTCTGCAGCTTTAGGCAAAATGTAGAATTATCTGTCGGTTTTTCTGTCATTCTCTCTTATAATTATGTTGGCTTGAGAAAGCCAACACACTGTTATACTATTTAAATTCAATATTCTTATTCTTCTGAGACTAAAATTTCGGACTGTGTCACCAAACTCGGCAGAGCGTGTTCACTTGAGCGGACAAATGCGTACAAGATCACATTAAAGTATATGATATCTTGGCGAATATAATCAAAGACAGTTATTTATGTCTCAAGTGAAAATAAATAGTTGAGAAATGAATCAGAAGTGGATCATTATTATGGATTTGTGCATTAAAGAGACCGCATTTACCAGCTGCTGTCTGTCTTTAATGATAAATCATCGCAAAAGAGAAAATCACTCATTACTCTTCTTGGATGCATAATTTTTGTTGCTTTAACAAGAATCAATCTATATTTAAAGAGGCCATATGATACTATTTTCAAAGATCATTATTTTGTGTATTGGGTGCAATACACTTGCTTTAATGTGAATATGCTTTAATGTTCAATAAAACACAATAATCTCTCACACTGTACATTATTGTAGCTCCTCTATGCCCAGTTCTTCTAAAATGCGTAGATTTCTACAAAGCCCCTCCTTCTGAATAGCTCAGTGTGCACTCTCAAGCCAACATCAAAGTTTGTTCACAAACTTTAGCCTCTAGTTCTGTCTGACATTTTATTGTTCTTTCTGTCTTTCTGTCATTCTGTTAGACAGATAGACAAATATAGACAGACAAACTCAATGCTTACTTACTGTGCCCAAGAGCATAATATATTTAAGCCATATGTATTAGTAACAAAAAACTATGCTTTTAACCACAGGTCGAGAGCTGTAGTTCCAACCACGTAAGTTTGCGACGCTTTTTGCGAATGTTCGTTTGAACTATGGTTTCGGTACTAACTATGTTAGTAACAACGGAATTTGCAACCACAGTTGGCTAATGATGCTTTTGAGGAAAAGCACCCAGGATTGTCTGTCTTTCTGTTTGTTGTTCTATCATTCTGTCTGTCAGTCTATCACCCTATATCTCTGTTGTTCTGTCTGTCATTCTTTCTGGTGTTCTATCCTTCTTTATGTCTCTCCGTCTCTGTCTGTTGTTTTATTGTTCTGACTTTCTGTCATTCATATAAGGTGTATACATATATTTTTGTTAAACCAACTATAATTTTTTTCGTAACTTTTGCTTTTCTAGTTAAAAAAACCCCAGCTATGAAGTCTTTGTATTTCAATTCACCTTACGTATCCTTGCATAAAAATTCTGATTTAATTTCTGCATGCTGTTTGCTGCCTCAATTCAAATTCTAAACTAAATGTCAAAAGTGTAAAATTGATTTAAAAGTAGCATAATTCACACACTATAACACCCAAACAAACAAAAAAACGCATATATGTATTAGGCATTTTGGAATATTTGATAATGCCTTGAGGCACCAATAAGTTGTAGCACTCTAACATCCTTTTGAAACATTCCCCACATTAAAATCCCCCAAAATTCTGCTGACTTTCCCCCACAGTCAACACAGAAAATGTGGAAAAAGAGTGTTCATATTCCATCTGGGCCACATATAACCCACATGTAATAGTTTAACCACAGTCATAACAAATACTGCAGTTAGTCTGTCACATGAGAGTCTTGTTCATAAACTAAATGTGATCATGTTTAAGGTACCTTCTGGTGTGCAGTTATGAAAGTTTTTTTTTTTTAAGTTCCTATGCTAAAATGTAATTTGCACATGTGCATCAAACTCCTGGCGTCCCTTTGTCAGAAATGACAATTAGACGAAAATATATCCAAAGAGAAGCAAATGACCCTTCAAGGCCACCATTGTTCTCTCATCACTCTGGGTTTTGTTTGCGTATCTTCCCCGACTCGTGTGTCCTTGTTGCTCTGTGTGCGAGTTTGTGCTCGTGTGTGTGAGGGAAGTAATTATGCAAATGATGGTTGAAGTCCCAGTGAAGCACAATGTTGATACGAACACCCCGTTACCCACATGTGCCTGTGTATTTACACACGCACACATTTCATCCCTCCGACTGACCTGTGACCCTGCAGTTGCACAACTCTCTCAGTTCTGGAAAGACAGGTTCAGAGGACGGATGACAAAAGGCCCAACAATGACTGTCATTGTGGCTTTTCCTGCTCCGTTTTATCTGTCTGCAGGGAAGACCCAGAACCCAGGGTATAAAAATACTTAAATATTGAATGAAATGGGAAAGAGTGCTGTCAGACTCTTTATTTAAGCTGTCTGAAGAACTGCTTGATGGACCGCAGTCTTTTTTGTCTGTCTCACGGCCTCTCTCACTGTTTTATGAATCCGTTTTTTTGAGTTCTGGATGTTTTCCCTTATTATTAGCCATTCTATTTTCTGCAAAAAAGAAGTGTCACTTTCATTCAGATTCAGAAGATTGACAAGTGAAGCTTGAGGGGTTTTAAATGAGTGTAATGAGTTTCAGTCCGCTTCAGTCATCAACCTTGGGCCCCCCAAAAAAAAACACTGTGCAAGTGGATGTGGATGCAGACTCTTCTAGCATTCATAATGCAAGTGGATGTTGTCTGAAGAACTGCTTGATGGACCGCAGTCTTTTTTGTCTGTCTCACGGCCTCTCTCACTGTTTTATGAATCCGTTTTTTTGAGTTCTGGATGTTTTCCCTTATTATTAGCCATTCTATTTTCTGCAAAAAAGAAGTGTCACTTTCATTCAGATTCAGAAGATTGACAAGTGAAGCTTGAGGGGTTTTAAATGAGTGTAATGAGTTTCAGTCCGCTTCAGTCATCAACCTTGGGCCCCAAAAAAAAAACACTGTGCAAGTGGATGTGGATGCAGACTCTTCTAGCATTCATAATGCAAGTGGATGTTTTTTCAACTATGACCACTTTTGGCCCTGTGTACTATTAGAAAATGAACCTTTAGTGATGAAAGTGTGCTTTATTGAATTTATTAACAATATCTCCATAATGTATATTCTGTGATAGAAATAATAGCTCCTAAATTTGACAGTTTTACAATTTTTTCTGTATCCTAAATGCATACAATTAAATAATATTTTCTCTCTTTTTGCATAATTTGACAAAAAATACAGTTTGCCTAGAATTTGCCTGGAATTACAATTTGCCCGAAAGCTTGCTATTATTTCTTTATTAAAGGCATTTTTTTTAAATTAATTTTATTTAATATAACAATTTACTATATATCAGTTTAATATGTAATATTCCCATTTCATATTTAACTGTACACAGTAATATATATAATTATTTTTAATTTTATTTACCTTTTTGTTTTACTCTTTGTTTATATTATCAAAATTTTTAAATATGTAATAATTCAAATTTATCACAAATTTTCAGGCATTTGAAGCATAGCAAAAGTAAATGACAAAATAAAACATTTCCAAGTCAGTTTTAATGTGACCATGATGTAACAAAAATAAAAATACAAATGCATTTATTTATTCACTTACTTACTTGCATAAAACAATCAGGGACATAAAAGTGCCTGAAGTTAAAGAAGAAACGTCTTACATGTTTATATTCACTGTAGCGAAATGAATAATAACAACCAATTTCATAGCAGAAACATTTGAAGTTAACCCTGTTGCTTCTTTTTGAGGTTTCTTACCACCACAGTAATGTAAGCACGCATTTAAAACTGAGAATAAAATACAACAGCGGGACCGCATGCTTGCAGTGCATTTGCCAGAATATATTTCTGGCCTAAATTTCATCTCTTCGGGCAACAATTTCAGTTTATTATCTGTCCAATGTAACGCTACTTTTAACCAGCTAATGTAGCCAGTTTAAAAGTTTTCATTTATGTGACATTGTTATTACATTTTCAGAATAACAACATTAGCCAGTAGCAGCAGTGGGTTGACACACGCATAATCTGGCTATAGTTGTGGTTATTACGGTGATCCAGTGGTGTAGACTTATTTATGTTATTGTGGTTTTACAACCGAAGGGAATGCAAACGACTGAGCGGACTAAACGGATTACATTACACAGTCATTTCTCCCTTTCTCCTCCCTCTCTCCATCTATGCCATACCTGCCCGTCTCTCTCTCTCTGCTTTTTTCTCTATGCCTGGGGAGGGAATTGGGCTGGTTGTGCATGTTCAGTAACAGGAGAGCCTATTGAAGGAGCCATGCTGCTAATTTGCCATGGCCATGTTCCCCCTGAGTGAAGGAGATTTGCCTCACCACACACACACACACACACACACACACACACACACACACACTAACATGAAAGCAAGAAGTTTATATTGAGAAACTGACATTTAGCAGAGTTTAATATTGAGTTATATAATGTGATTTTGAGCCAATTAGATTTCACAGTGGGTGGAGCTACACAGCATGAAATCAGGCGGCCTACAAAATGTTTTGTCACTTTTCTTGAGCAAAAGCTTTTTTTCGATTTATGATAAGCAGCATGCTTGTTTATATGGAAGCCTGTTTATAGCACCACAGGACAAAATAAATGAAAAATAAATAAATAAAGGTAATTGTTACTTATTTCACTTTTTTAGCGTTTAGAGCTTATATTTTTTAAACTGTGAGATACAAAGTTAACGAGTTTATAACTTTCAGATGCAAGAACTCATAATTCTGAGAAGAAAAGTCCAAATTTTGAGAAATAAAAAAGTCAGAATTGTGAGATAAAAAATGTGCAAGCTTCCATATATTTAGAATTACTATAGTGTTTACATTTTATACTTGGTAGAATAATTGTTGTGATTAATTTTATATAATAATGCATTAAGCAGATCAAGACCTTGCATTGCACTGTTTTTATCACAATTAAGGGGGTTTCAGGAGACACTGAGACAAAGAAAAGAAGGGGCACAAAGCTGTTCCTCCCTTTATCTCCCATTTTCTTTGCTTCCTGTTGAACTCTGGAATAAGACTGGGGCAAAAGCGATGACGGTGGGAATCTAGTACACCCTAATTTGAGCCCTGACCCCTCCGTTAGCTCTAACGGCTCCAGACACAACACATTCTGTGTGTGCAGCTCAGACCGCATGAGCTGGGAAAAGGAAACAGAGGTCACTAATTACTCAGAGAGCAGAAGCTCAATGATTTACAAGAAGGTGGGAAATACTAATGTTGGCAGTTTGGGTAAAAAAAAAAGAAAGAAAGAATCTTTCAGTATTGGTAAGTACTGTTTAACCAAGCGGAATTATGATTTATAATAAATTGCAAATTGTGCAAGCGGGCCTAATTAGCTTTTGATAATTAAAGAAAGACATTCATAACAGGGAAGCATTTTTGCTATGGTTAAGTTAAAGGGGTGTTATTATGCATTAAATGAAGTGGAGTTGAAATATTAATAGAAATGAAATAATTTAAAAATTAATTGTCATGAATACTGTTCCTCGTCTTTTTACTGTAAATGCTTCAACTTCATCAGTGTGTCAGCAGCACTATGAGATAAAGAACTGAAAATGTGTGAAACCAACAATACGGTAATGTATTACCGCACATTCTAAAGTGAAACATTCTTTAGCACATTCTAAAGTGACACTATTATCTTAGACATGATTGATGAGCTGGGAGCCCTTGATGGAGACACCTATGAAGCTGTGAAAGTGCTCACGTGAGAAAACATGTGGCATGTGGGTGAATGCCTGACGTCTGTCAAAGTACATGCTGTATTGCCACACTTCTGCAGTTATGCTAAAATATCCTGGTTATGCACTCTCCACAGAACGGTGGAAAGAGAGTGTGTGTGTGTGTGTGTGTGTGTGTGTGTGTGTGTGTGTGTGTGTGTGTGTGTGTGTGCGTGAACTCTGCTGACACCTCAACTAAATGATGAACTTAGTAGTAGCTTCTCTGTGTGTGTAAGGGCAGGGAATTATATATAAATTATAAATACTATATATAGAGTTAAAATGTACTGAATTTGACAATTACCATTTTATTTCTAAAGACTGTTTGGAAAACATAAGATACACTACCGGTCAAACATTTGGAATAATTATGATTTTTCATATCAGCAAATGAGAATGAAGTGACACTGAAGACCAATATAATGGCTACTGAAAATTTTCTGAAAAATGCATTTTAAAATACATTCAAATAGGAAACAGTTCATTGAAATTGTAATAATATTTCACAACCGGTTTTTACTGTATTTTTGATCAAATAAATGTAACCTTGGTGAGCACGAGAGACTTCTTTTAAACACTTAGAAAATCTTAAAGGGATAGTTTACCCAAACATAAACATTTGCTATTCATTTCTCACCCTTAGGCCATCCAAGACGTGGGTGACTTTTTCAGTAGAACAGTAAAGAACATTTTTATCTAAAACCATGGTCATTGATGATTGATAAAATGCAAGTCAATGGCTACCATCACTTAAGAGTAAAAAAAAAGCATATACAGGCAGCATAAAATTAATACTTCTGGCTCCTGACGATATATTGAGGTCTTATGAAGTGAAATTATTGATCTGTGCAAGAAACTGATGTTATTTACAACATTATTACCTGTAATCATTAATATCACCTGTATTCCTTTAATTATTCCAAACTTGTGAGCATTAGTGTGCATCACAATAATTTAATTTTATTGACAGCTATAGTTAGTATGTTTTGTCTAATGGAGGTAAAAAAAAAATAATATAAATATTTTTCTGTCTTTTTATTATATAGCTACATTTTTGGTTCCTCAAAAAGGGATCCTTTCATTTAGAGCTTTGTGGCATCAAAAATTTTGAAAACGCCTGTGTTAGAGATCATTTGCTTAATGGCATCTTCAGTCGGATGACATTAAGATGATATCAACAGCAACAGTTCCAAACAAGCATGTGATGTTATCTAGAGCCACTTAACCTGGAATCAAAGAGATAAAAGGTCTACAACAGCAAGCCCACAGCATTCCCCATTTATCAGCATAAACTCTTCAAATTCCCACATCATGTTCTGACTAACAGATTTACATATCCCTGAAGTGTGCAAGCTTCTTTTTTTGACTCTCATGAAACCCTCAAGCATTAGGAAAACCGTAAAGGCTCAAAACTGTGAATCAAAACCCACATCTTACTGTAATCGACCGCCATCAAACCTCAGTTGTTAGATAAAGTTGTTCAGTGGTTTTAGAACATACCATAACAGGCTGAAATGTCCGATCTGTGAACTGTTGTCCAGTGATTGTGTGTGTGTGTGTGTGTGTGTGGATACAGGTTAACAGTTGGGTTCAAGTTGCATGTTAAACAAACAGCACTTTTGAATGCTGAGCTCCAGAGGTAAGTAAATTAGTGTAAATTTGCAGAAGTAACCTAATTTTGAGGGAAAACATATGCAGGAATTTTAATTGGACACAATGGAGCTGGAATCACGCAGCAGACGGAGACAAATTAGCCGAAACCGATGGGAAGACTAATGGTTTGTGTAGGCTGCCGCTGCTGCTGTAGAGAGAGAGAGAGACAAACAGAGAGAGATACAGTTACAGTCCAGTCAACCAAGCATGAAGGAATGGGTCAGTGTGTATCCGGAAGTTATTTATTCTGTCGTGGTGGGAAAAAACAAAAACAAAAAAAACCACTTGATATAAATGTGAGATTAAGGAGTAATTTTACTCAGTTTGATGTCGCAAATCCCACCAGTAGAAGTCAATGTAGTTCATCTTAAAATTTGACTTTAATGTTCAGTAGGTATGTGGGGTATGTTTATGTAGCTTGTGTCGGAGGGAGAGAACGCAAAAGAGAGAGAGAAGGATTTGTTTATAAACCGACAGTGACAAGGGGGAAGCCATCTGACATGTTTAAACTAACCTGCCATGAACCGGTCGCCAAACTCCTTCACAAGTTCTGCAAGTGTGTGCATGTGTGTAAGTTTGTGTGTATGCATGTATATGTGCATCACAGAGGTTAAAACGTGGTTTTTAATGTACATATGCTACCCCTTAAAACAGCGCTTTATGAAAACAGTGGCTGGTCGCCAATCAGATAAACTCAGAAAAAGGCAGTGAGAGAGTGAAAGATGGAGAAAGAGAGAAGGGGGTAGTGGAAGAGGAAGGGAATCGTGAGGGAAGAAGTGAAAATGCAAGGAAAATTGAAGATTGTCTTGGTATGTAATGCACATTATGGGATAGTTCAGCCAAAAATGAACATTTTGTCATTGTTTCTTGTTCCAGTCCTGTATGATTTTTGGAACACACCAAATTTGAGTTCCCCTCCAATGAGCTCCACTGTGACCAGATCATTGAGTCAGTAAGATCTGAATCAGTCCGATTTGGGATGGAATCATTCAGCTGGTTGTGTGAACTAAATCAATTGATTCATAAAAAAAGATTTTGCTCAAAAACATGATTTGTTTATGAACCAGAAGAATCACTGATTCCCTCATGAACTCTCAAAGCTAGGGTGAACGTTAAGAATTTCATTAAATAATGACTTAAGTTCTGTCCCTTACCCAAAGTCATTAAATATAATGTCTGAGTCATGTGGACCATTTTAAACATTGTTCAATGGTTCTTTTGAATCCTTTTTTTTAAGTTTGAAAGGCCATTCCCCATTCTTTGCAACTGGAAAAGAGTAGTAAAATACTGGCCAGTAAAATTCTTGCACATTTCTCTCTTTGTGTCATACAAGTTTGAAACGACAGTGAGGCTGATTGAATGACTTTTCCTTTTGAGTGAACTATTCCATCTGAAATATATATGAATATAAATATACAATATGTTTACATACAAACACATAATCTGTAATCAGATTGCAAAGCCTTTATGTAAACGCCTCAATCGATCTGGTTGAACTCAATCTGAATTAAGTTTCAATTGGGTTTGTAGACCTGAAATAATTAGATCAATGGAAAACAATTACATATATAAACATTTGAATCCAAATAGTTTCTCAATCAGATCCAAAAAGTGGTGTGATGCATTTGTTTAGATACCTCTTTTACATCTTGAATATGTTATTTGTTTATTTACATCTTACTAACAAAATTTGCTAAAAAAACGCTCTTCTGACATGTATGTCAGCTTTCTTTTCAAAATTACATCAAAGCAAAAAATACAAAGTTCTGTTATGAAACTCTAGATGGCACAGGCCGATTAATCTAACTTAATCTGCTAGCAATCACATGGTTATCTACACCGCACAGCTGACTGGTTTCTTTTCCATCAGCAACCAATGAGCTTGCTGCTAATCATTTTGGCCAGCGTTAGCTGTCGCAGTTTGCAGTGCACTTTCAGAAACCCTCCAACTTCCCCAGCTCCACCTATATAGATCTGCTAATAATTTTATGTATGTTTTACTGTATATGTGGGGGTAATTCATGTATGCTATAAATGCAGCAGCATGTCTGTGGACGTATTGGCAGTCTCGGTACTTGCTTTGCCACAGCAGATCTATTATTACATTGTCATGTACAGTATATTACCATGCTAAACTCTCCGAGAGTTGTCATTACAGAATGACAGTTATACCTAGATCAGCTCCATTGACATTTTCGTTGTAACTTTCTCTGGGTCTGAATGTGGCCACTAGGCACTGTGAACTTTTGTTTGGAATACATGAATTGGATTGAAAAGTTTTGGGTACATATAAACAGAACTTTCAGAATCTGAAATCGAACTGGATTCACTCACACTGACGAAAATTAGTGCACCTTAATTTAATCAACACAGACACGTATGCATTTATTTTCAGGGGATTTTGATATGAAAATACAACATGGCTCCGTTTTCCTGCTTCACATCTCTCACACAGGAAACGGGAAAAATAAAGACCTTTTAATGCCCTCCTCACTCATTTTCTTGGTCTTTCTTTCTTTCTAACTCTCTCTGTCATTCCCTCAGCTGTTATTTCTCTCCGTTTTTTGAAGATTGAGGAACACTGCCGTGTTGACTGAAAAAGACTTCGTACCAGATCAGCTCGATCTCCTCTTCTTTAAACACCCCCCGCCACTTTCTGTCACTCCGGGAGATGAACGTACGTTGCCGAGCTTCTTTTTCCCCCCCTTCCTTCTTCCCCACTGGCTGGCTAAAACACGGTTCCCCTGCCTTTGAAGTGGCTGCGTGCAGAATGGAGATTCTTTGCATGGTAAATTCGCCCCAACGCCCGCAGCATATCCATTACACAAGTTTAAAGAATGCTGGAGACTCGTTCGTGAAGCCTAGCCTTTTTTCTCCACTTCACAACCAATTTCTCTGTGTTTTGAACTTGGGCACTCATGAGCCATGTAATCTATAAATTAGGCCCATCTTGGGCGCGCAAACTCCACCAGCCATACTGTGTTTGAAGTGCAATTATTTTGCTCATTACAAGTTCATTTTATTGTTATAGTTTGCAAATGTTTCCTGGGGTCACAATGTTAAAAGTTTGAGAAGAAGTGTGAAAGAGGATATTAAGAAGGCTGTTGAGCAGGAGTGGCAGCTTTGAAGGATTCAACCAGTCTTTCTCTAAATGTGTGAAGATATTAAGCATAAATTACACTATCAGCTAAGAACTTTGGGAGGTGATTTGGAAAATCAAGTTGGTTAATTCACCTCTAACTGTTTCTTTAAATGGAGATTTAGTTGTAGCGATCAGAAGGTGGAAAAATGACACCTCAAACTGATCTTGAAATGAACCAGCACTCCAGTACGTTGAATGTTTAAGTCTGATTTAAGTTTGATTTGTTGGCATTTGCATTATTAAATCCCATGTCTGGTGCTGCGTCTATTTAATGGTACTTATGTCCGAATTCCAGTCAGAGTATATGAAATATGTACGACTTCCTGTATGGATGTATTTTGAGTTGAGTTGTGTGTGTGTGTGTGTGTGTGTGTGTCTGAATTATGGAACAGCAAAACAAGGCCAGCGTGTTCTCTGATTTCAGTTTTGCACACTAATGTTATCCGGTCCCGGAACAAAGCAAACATTTGTGTTCCTTCGTAAAGGCCAGTCCTAATGACGTAACAGAGTCTAATATCACCCGCTCAGATCAACGAGAGCTAATAGCCATCACTTTTAAGCCGATTTGATATTTAGTGTCTCATTTCCAATTAAGCCTTCTGATATCAGGCCTGCCTAAAATTATGAAATGGAGCTAACAGTTTGCTGCAGTCAGGAGATCACCCTACGGATATGCCCTAATAGCTACACTTTTCATTAGTCACTTATAATTAACAAAAACAAGAAGTATTTTAATCAGTTAGCGATCCAAAGAACAAAATGTAACCACTGCACATTGACCCATAATTTCCCACAAAGCTCTTTAAAGAAATGTTAAGGGTTCAACGAAGGTTAAGCTCTATGGACAGCATCTGTAGCATGTCAGTTACTACAATAAGCATGTATTTTTGTTCAAGCACCCCTTTTCCAATTTTTCCATAATTCCACTTTAGAAAAATGTGTTATCTGAGCTGTAAAATCATAGTTTTAGTGGTTACTGTACGTAACGTCTGATTTGTGTATTACCAACTATTTTTGGGTGCTTTGGTTACCAAGTTTTTATTTTTATTTTTTGGTGCGTTTGTCTCTATGACATTTTTGGACCTTTTTATGGAAGCCCGTTTCCGCCACTGAATAAAAAAAAAAAAGTTTATTGTGACTTTTTATCTCACAATTCCGACTTTTTTTCTCGCGAGTTCATGTCTCGCAATTCTGACTTTATATCTCGCAGTTCTGACTTTATATCTCACAATTATGACTTTTTAACAATTGCGAGTTTATATCTCACAATTATGAGAAAAAAAGTCAGAATTGTGAGATAAAAAGTCGCAATTACCGTATTTATTTTTTATTCAGTGGTGGAAACGGGCTTCCATACCTTTTAGTTAGCATATATTGTAAAACTTAGTTTACTGATTTAGATTTTTCTTGAAAGACTGAATATAACTTTGCGCACAAAAAGTTTTAAAGCAATTTTATCCAATGTGATAATAGTAATTCATACATAAAGCTCTAGCACACATTTTTGTATATTGGCTTAGACAATGAAATATACAGTAACACTTTAGCTAAGGGACCATTTATCACTATTAACTAGCTGCTTATTTCCATGCATAGCATATTGGCAGTTATACTTACAAAACACATATTAATGGCTTACTCTGCATGACCATAATTTTAGATCCCTTAATACCTAAACTTAAAAACTTCCTTGCTGACTAATAATGAGCAGCAAATTAGGATTGTATTGAAGCGAAGGTAATATATAACAGTTAGTTAATAGTGAGATTTGTTCCCTAAACTAAAGTTTGACCAAATTTACATAATTAACATATTTACAGAACCTACATTGTAAGCATTTTACATATGAACCGCTGAGACATGTTCACAAATATCTTTAGTGCCATAAAACATTGAATTCATGCAATTAGTTGATTTAATGGTGGTGCATTGCTTAAATATGCTGTGCCATTACATTTATGTTGCACATTTGTCATCCATTCTGTGCATTATATTCAATATTATCAGAAGCCATATATGAATATAGTATATTACGACAACAGTATATATATCCAAGTGTAAAAAAAGTGTGTGTAAATATTACGTACCAATACTTCAAAATTCTTAATAGATCAAACTGTTCAGACCAGTTTCATGTTAACAAGCACAGTCGTAACTACATGACTTCTGCTTATTTTCATAAACTGAAGGATGTCTCAAGAAGATATTATTTTCTATGGTAATCAACAGCATGTCACAGATGTCGTCAATAGAGCATGGCTTAAAGAATTTCCACAATGTTTACAAAGTATTTTATACATTTTTCACTCCACGCTTGTGTATATTACCCAGGCATTATTCTGCAACACACTAGGTTTCAGCAACAGTAAAAGAATAGGTTCAGGGTTTCCTTTGTTGTTCTTAAGAAGTGAAAGCAACTGTAGCCATTTGAGGTTTGTTCATAGTTTTGATTGAGTCCACTCAGTTTTATAACACACACACACACACACACACACACTTGTTTTTCTCTTTTCATCAGCTCAAGAGATAGTGAATGTTGTGTTGCTCTCTCCTTTCTCTCCTTGCCTTTTCTCATTGTCAACTTGTGTCTTTAATTCCATCAATGCTAAATAAACTTTGCCCACGTTAATAGTTGCTGGCGAGGTGCCTGCGAGAACAAAAACAAAAGGCAGAACAGGTTCAAAGGCAATGCATCTACCAGCTTTCTCCATTCCTTTCTCATCCCTGTCTCTTCTCCTCTTCCTTTGGTTTAGGCGAAAGCGCTTTGTCTGGTAAACGGCTCCATCTTTTTGATACAGGCGTTTATTAGCTGTTGAGTTTAATTAAAAAAGGCCATTCATATGAAAATGTGACTTTGATAGTGATTGGTTTCCCCAGCAGCCTCTTCCAGATGCTTTTAATTAGAGCACTGTTTGATTGACATCAAGCCCGTAGGCTGGTGGCTGACTGCGGACGCGTACACACACACACACACACACACACACACACACACGCGCGCAAACAGTACACAAACATTCATAGTCATATGCACAAATTCACTCATGCAGTCACATGCACTGTGTACCACAGATCCAGTTCGTTTTGACACAGTGAATGGCCAGGTAATTAGTGAGGAGGCAGAGCTGAGCCAAAGTTAATCACCTTGGCCTTGTCAGTCATGCTCTTTGCACATTGTTCACACATATAATTAATGCAACACCCGCAAATTGGCGCCCTTACAAGCTGACCGGCAAAATACACACATGCCTTTCATGAGAGCGGCCTTAAAGTAAAATTCCGGGTTCAGTACAAAGTTATGCTCAATCGAGAGCATTTGTGGCACAATGTTGATTACCACAAAATAATTTTCACTCATCCCTAACCTCAATTTAAAAACATTACATTGCCATGTCAATGAAGTAAAATTTATTATAACTATACATGTGACTATAATACATAAAAAAGGTAGTGAGTGAATTTTTGGTAACACTTTACTGTGTACCACAGATCCAGTTCGTTTTGACACAGTGAATGGCCAGGTAATTAGTGAGGAGGCAGAGCTGAGCCAAAGTTAATCACCTTGGCCTTGTCAGTCATGCTCTTTGCACATTGTTCACACATATAATTAATGCAACACCCGCAAATTGGCGCCCTTACAAGCTGACCGGCAAAACACACACATGCCTTTCATGAGAGCGGCCTTAAAGTAAAATTCCGGGTTCAGTACAAAGTTATGCTCAATCGAGAGCATTTGTGGCACAATGTTGATTACCACAAAATAATTTTCACTCATCCCTAACCTCAATTTAAAAACATTACATTGCCATGTCAATGAAGTAAAATTTATTATAACTATACATGTGACTATAATACATAAAAAAGGTAGTGAGTGAATTTTTGGTAACACTTTACTTGAAGGGGTGTGCATAAGACTGACATGACACCTTCATATTCATGACATGACACATGTCATGAATATGAAGGAGGCTTTATGCATGTTTATGACAACTGTCATTAAGTGTCATTCGCTCAGTTATGTCATTTTTAATGCAAATATGACATTATTTGACCTACCCCTAACCTAACCCTACCCCTACCCTTACCCCTAACCATAGCCCGTAACAAAGACATCTCAAACAATGTCATCTTTGCATTAAAAATGACATAACTGAGCGAATGACACTTAATGACAGTTGTCATAAACATGCATAAAGCCTCCTTCATATTCATGACATGTGTCATGTCATGATTATATAGGTGTCATGTCATGATTATGAAGGTGTCATGTCAGTCTTATGCACACCCCTTCAAGTAAAGTGTAACCGAATTTTTTCATGCTAAAATAATGTTTAATAATAATTATTAATGAATTCATTTATATTTATTTTAAGAATAGGAAGGGCAATTGTAAAACACATTTGGTAACATTTTGCTTGAAGCCATCATCTCTAATGTATTATGAATGTATTCATAATGTACATTGCAGTGCATTATATATTTTCATAAATAATTGTTTACTTACAGGTTCCTTGTTATACATGAAATTGGTTGTTTGTGTTTTAATTATACTTTCTGAGGTCTATAAATTAATTGACATTATGCACTGTGGTTACAGTTATTCATGTATTATACATAATGCATCATACAGGCTTCAAGTAAAGTGTTACCATAATAAATTGAATCGAAATGATCCCAAAAGTGGTGTCAAATGAGGTTGACTTGTAAGTAAGCTAGTGAGTTTACGTGAGCCACTGAATTCAGTACTGATGTAACTCCAGAGAAAGGCTATTTTTCTTTTGTTTGGTCACTGCGGCGCAGGCCTCATCTGCTCTCTGTGCACGCTCACTCGCTCCCTGCTGTATTATCTGAGTGTCAGCTCCGCATGTGGCACTGATAAATTTATTCCACACATGTTTATGGCCGCTGGTTTACGAGCTTCATCCTAACCTGGCTTCTCCAAACATACAATTCCATTTTATGGAAGAATACCGAGAGATGAGGACGTTTGGGAGGGGGAAGAGAGAGATACGTGTCGGGATGACTGATGTTACAGAGTAAAAGTCCCATCTGCCCTCAAGGGTTATTGTTGTAATACTCCTCCTGATGTACGATTCATAAGCGTGCACACTCTTGCGAATCCAGTTTACTTTTTGCTGTCCCCTGCTTACCTACGCCTAACTCCGACCCATCAGCCCTCATTTACGCTTGCGTGTCTTGTGTTTGCGCTTTGTTTGGTTTGCCCGCCGTTTGGCTTTGATTTGGGAGACAGCGCTAAAAGCCTGGTGAAATCTGTAGAGAAACGTTTCAGGCCAAAACCTTTTTCCAATTACCCAGTCTTCATTACTGCGCTGTCATAGCTCGCTCCATGGAACTCCAGGCCTTTACTTTATGGCTGTGGAACAAAAAGCCCCGCTGTTGTTTTTTCATATAGACTGATTTCCTGTTCACCCAGTTTAATACATGAGAATGGGACTCAGATATCATCCAGTAGGAGGCACAGACAGAAAACAGCATTTTCTTGCCCAAACCGAGAGCCAGGCACGCTGTCTTCCACAGGTTTCATGATGGTCGCCATCCTAATGTGTCTTTATTCAATTAGGAAGCAGTGAGTAGGTATTCCGGCTCAATTATTCTTAGTTTGGGCCTCTTAGTATCTGATATTTGTAAGCTAGTTTTCTTTTAGCAGGAAATGCAAGTAAGTAGCAAGTCAATGAAGACATTGACATTAGGTTACCTATATTTATGTGTGTGACTACGTTTTTATCTGGTATATTTCATTGATAAAAATAATGGAGTAAAATGAATGGAGTATGTGTTTCAGTGCTGCCCAATATGGCAATGTCTGAGCAATGTCATATCAGTTAGAAAAGTTTGTGATGATGCTTACTTTGAAAGTATGGTAGCTCTACCATGGTGACTATGGGATATCTGAAATTGTTATACAGCATATACAGTAGTGGCCGGAGTACAAATAAGTATGTTTTATGTATGTTTTATATAGAATGAATGTGTGCAGTATGAATGTACAACAGGTACCATGTTGTCATTGTCACATGTGTGTGACATAAATATAGGTAACCTAATGTCAATGTCTACTTGCTTGCATTTCCTGCTAAAAGAAAACTAGCTTACAAATATCAGATACTAAGAGGTGACCTACAGCATTAGTTGCATCGCTTCACTGCCAATAACAGCTTCTCTCCTGTGGCCTCATCGGATAGTAAAGGTATCCATGATATGCGCATTTCAAAACATCTACTTTCAGACTACTATTATATGAGTTCTATGAATTTGGCCATACTACTCAACTGACATACTGTTTTCTGCTTACTATTTAGTATTCAGACACCTTAATATGGTAATATGGCAAAAAAAAAAAAAACTAATGCTTATATACTTCACCATGTGTAATACGAGCTAACATAACATTATTCAGAAAGTCTAAATCTGAAATAATGTGAAATGTGAAAAATGTTCTTGAAATGGCTCTTATATGTATTTTAGTTCTTTTACTGGTTTACATGTCTGATGTTAACAATAGCTAATCGTTCCTATCCAGGCTCATTTGAAATACATGCCTCTACCTACATTTCTGCAAAATTTAAAAAACGTACTTATACGTACGAATTGCTGCAGTTTCCAGTTGAAATGAACACTAGAGGCAGTAATACTCTGACAACTTTTATTTCTTTTTACACAAAGTATGATTTACAGGAGCTGGGTAGTAGCTGATTACATGTAATCCAGATTATGTAATCAGATTTTTTTTAAGTACTTGTAATTAGATTAAATTACATTTTAAAATACTCATAATCAGACTACAGTTACTTTTTTATTGATTATCCTATTTAATATCAATGTGATAAACAAGTTAGGTCGAAAGTAATCTAAAAGTAATCAAAAATAGTCTTATTACATTACCTAAAATGTGTAATGTAATGGATTACATTACTAACTACAATTTTTGTCATGTACTTTGGAATTATTAACGGACTGCAATTTGCAAGTAATCTACCCAGCACTGTTTACAGGGCCAGAGTTTCACGTAAGAAAGCCTAATTTTCACACAATTCCTTGCACAATATTATGTTATGAATTAAAACAATTTTAACATATTGAGAAATTCAAAAACTGGTACATTTGAATGTTAGCATCACATAAACAGCTTCATATACCTGTACATGAGTTTTCTAATTCAGTAGGTTTGCCCGGTTGCTCACCCGATATGGCGTTGCACTTGAGAGGTGAAGTGCTCTGGTGCAAATCCTCTGAAACTAAGGTTCAACAAAACAGCTCTAATCTGCATATAAGGAAGATAAAATAGCACAGTTGCATCAGTTAATGTGTTGTAATATCACTTTTGCATTCGTTAAGACTTTTGAGTAGGTTTAGGGTTGGGGTTGGTGTAGAGGGTATGTTATATTCTAACACAATAGAGCATTAAACTTTGAGCGAAATGAATTTGAATTCTAAACGGACGTAATACGTAACTGAAGCAATGTAATAAAAACACCACAATTCGTGCCTATACCAATGTAATGACAATGTGCCCGGTCACGCATTGAGTGCCAGTTTTAGCGCCACTCACTGGAAATTTCACTTTGAAACCGCCTCGAAACATGCAGTAAGGCACATAACATGGGTGCTGCAGAAATGTCGCAACAAGCATGTACGTCCAATGAGCCTGGGTTGAGCATTTTACATTAGCGACACTTTAGCTACTCTGACAGCACACTTCAGGAAGATTGAATAACCTTTTTATTGAAGTACCCTGACATGACCCAGCACAAAACAACAGTGGCTGCAGGTGTACTAGAGAAGACTGTTTCTATGTGTCTGAGCGTGTGTATGAAGGAAAGTAAATCCAGACTGTCTTTGACCGTGTTAAGCACTACTAGTGCATTCACCGCTCTGGCCCAGCTGCCTCCTCAGGTGAGTTACCTGTGCTGGCGGGCCTCTCTAAACCCCCTGTATTCAGTGACACGGGCGCCGCCGCTCTTCGCTCAAATATCACTTAACACTGATTAACCCACGCTGGGCCGGCGCTGGGTCCTCACTTGCCCACCTGCCAGCTGACTGCCATTAGAAGTTCCCTTATCTAGTCTCAGATCTGTCTACAATAGAGCCCGGGCCTAGCCGAGGGGTTAAGGAGCCTTCTTAAATAATAAATCATTAGCTAAATACTTTTTGTTCATTTGTGTCGTGTTACACGTACCTCAATTTGCTACTCCCGGCACAGTGTCTCATTCAGCAGATGCCTTGTCTGTGTCTGTGTCTGCGCCGTCATTCAACCACTGCAAGCCAGAAATCCTTTTCTCTGTTTCTCTCTTCTGATCGCCATAGTGCACTTGCTTGCTCCTTTATATGGTTTTTGAGTCAGACTCAAGAAAAGAATTGCAAAGGAATGATGAATTATGAATTGACTCTTTGTTAAGCTCCGCCCCCTTAAGTTCCTGTCATTTTGTCCGATGAGCTTTATAGAATTTTCTACAGGAATGGATTAGAGATTCCCATAAACAGCACGATTGTCAGTAAATTTTGTGCATAAAATGGTAAGAATTGAATTCATGTTATTTGTATGTGGGCTGGAATGTACCGGTCCTGGACCAATACGAATGGAATAAACTGGGACTCTTATTTTGAGATGCCTATGCTTTACTATTTCCAACTGCTCATATAAAAATATGAGGGGGATCAAATATGCACTTTTACGACTATCTACAACATATTACAATATGAACACCATAAAATAAACATAGCCATAAATCATGAACAGTAGATCATAAGCAATCTATTGGCATAAAAGCGCGATAATCATAGATCGTGAACTGCTCCGAAACAGTGAGCTTGTAGAACACGCAACAGTGCTACGTTTTGATTTTAAAATGTTACATAATCAAATCAATCGCAATTACTGTTTTTCCATCTCCAAATATAAGACTACTTATAATGATCACTAAGATGTGTTCCTAAATACATTTGATCACATATCTAGTTTTAGTCGCAAATGCAAGTGAAACGCTCACACTGTCGAGTCCTGGCCAAAGTTTTATGCGTTCATCAAAAACATAGGCTATGCATAAATGCACATGCAAGGGAGAACTATACTGTAGATATCTGCTAACCGTAAACATTAATGTGAGCATGCATGCGAACATTTTTCAAGCACTTCCTTAGAAATGTAGCATGACAAAAAATAACTAATAAATAGTGTCATATTTTTCATTGTTAATATACTTTCCTTTATAAGAATGAAAAATCATTTTTTTTCTGTCCTCCTCTCATGTCCTCTCTCATCATGTGGCCTTTACCATCTTTCTCTGTTCGTTGACATTTAATCGGCCATGCTCACATAATACAGCCAATATTATTTTTCCTCTCCACATGGGTGGGGTCACAGGGCTACGAGTTGCGTAAGAAAACAACTTTTCTGTTTTCTCTGTAGACACACACACACACGTGTGTATTTGTTAGGCACACATGAAGCAGAGAATAGATTAGGCATTCTTTGAGTATGACTTGCGTAAAGTGATTAGAAGTCATCTCAGCCCAATGAATTTAGACTTCTTGACGCCCCCACTGTTGCTGCCCCCCAGTCAGATTCATGTAATCAGATTAAATGCTAACAGAGGCTCAAGAGTGCCTGGACACACACACACATTGCTACTTTGATGCCGCTGTGTCGGAGACAGACGACATTAGTCCTGTCTGCGGCCCTTCAGCCCTGGAAGCATGTCATCTCAATCTGCAGAGAGAATAAAGAACGTCCCCTCAAGCTGATGCATTAGTAAACAGCGAATGCTCACACTCCTGCAGCTGCTGCGCTCTGCCTGTGTGTATGTGTTTACACTCTTAAAAATAAAGGTTTTCAATGGATATTTGCAACACCTTTTAACAAAAGGCTCTTCTTTTCAAGCTCTATGGGGTTCTTGAGTGTATGTCGTTTTTGAATATATTTATGGTTCTTTGGAGGCTGGAAAAGTGATGTTACGTTATATGTATTAGTTTTTGATTGACTTAAACTTTATGTACTGTTAAAATTGATTGTACCATTTTTATGCGGTACATTTTATGGGTACAATGATGTACCCAATAATGTGTGTAATGGCAATTACAAATTTAAGTCTTTTATTTTCCCTTCATTGCAGGGAAACAAATCCAAACAATTGGCATCTGCTACCGTTTCGAGACCAATCAGAGAAGCTTGTGAAATTCTTTGCATTTAGTAATATTCTATTAATAATAATGCATAACTTTATCTCTGATACTCAGATTTTTTTAAATAAATGGAATAAATCTTGTTTATAAACATTTTTAAAACCATGGAATGTGTTGAAGTATCAACCTGATACTTTAATTTTAGTTTTTGATATATTGCAATTTTCTTTTTTCTTGCTATAGTGCTTGTTGGAAAAACTGTGCTATTTTGAAAGCAGCTTATTAAAGGGGTCATATGATGTTGCTAAAAATAACATTATTTTGTGTATTTGGTGTAATGAAATGTGTTTATGTGGTTTAAGGTTCAAAAAACACATAATTTTTTTTCACATGCTGTACATTATTGTTTCTCCTCTATGCCCCGCCTTTCTGAAACGGGCCGATTTTTACAAAGCTCATTGGTCTGAAAAGCAAGGTGTGCTCTGATTGGCCAGCTATCCAGTGCGTTGTGATTGGCCGAATACCTCAAGCATGAGACGGAAATGTTATGGCCCTTATCATACTGCGATGCCCTGTTTGGCCAGAGCGACGAGACAAAAACATTAAACCCATTATAAACGAGGCATTTGTTGCATCCAGTGGGGACATAATTATGGATTATAATGACTTATACTGTCTTCTTACGCATTGCATTGCATCGAGCCGCGTAAACATAAAACCATGTCTGCATTTGTGATCGGAGAAATGACAAACAACAAGTGCTACTCTACACTGATCAAAACTCGCATTTGAATCATCAGTGGCAAATTTTTAAAAATAAAAAACGTACTTACAGTCTATGAGTCAGAACAGCTGGCATTGTAGTCTACTCTCCCAGGATCAGGAAACAGTCCTCCATAAAATGCGCTGCACACATCTGAATATTTGGGTTGAACTGTTCTGGAACAGTGTTGTAAATACAACTTAACCACTGATTTCTAGTTGTGTCCTCTTTTGGAAGACCAAACAAAGTAATTTCGCTTTCACAATGAAACATACGGCGGGCTTGAGTGAGGAACGGCTGGTGGGCTTGAGTACGGCCGGCGGATTCGACGAAGGAGCGGCCGGCGGGCTTGTGGCAACCACATGTGATGACCCCAGGCATTCTTTCTTTGCCTGAACATTTGGGCGGCATTATGCAAATCTTCCCACATAGTGATGTAGAGCCGTTTAAGGTAGGCGTGGTTTACTTAACTTTTATAAAGAATATCTCTTTGGATTTGAGACTTTATTCTTTGCAACTTTACAAATCTTCTTTACGCACCAAGAGCTTGTAACACTCCAAAGAGAAAGGAAAAATTGAAATCGCATCATATGACCCCTTTAAACACTGGTTTAGGGTTAGGGGTTAATAATGAAAATTCACTCGATTTAAAAAGAACAAGAAAACCAAGGTAATCCAAGTTCAATTTCTGCTCCTCACTCTCCTAGAACTTTATCACTATTCCTATAAGAAATAAAAACAAATAATAATAAAAATAAAGCATCAAAATTCTATTGTGAATTTTAAGGATTTCCCCTTAAGGTCATAGTAGTACTGCATACAAGTAAGACACATAACACATAACAATTAGCTAGTATTTCAAAACATTGTGAATAACAATTACTGTGCAATAAAACTGGAATTATTATCTTATAACTAAATTAGCTTTAGAGCCATCTGGAATAAAGAAGGGCCTGTTGTTTCATTGTGGGTGGTTTCACCATAGGCCATAAACCCAAATTTATGCTACGTGTGCATTTAAATAGACTTACGGAGTCACAATTTAAAACCATAATCACTCTCTGTAACATTCTGCTTTTATATTGGCTGATAAGTTGATAGATTTGATCTTTGGCATTATTTGGTAAAGCCTAACATCTTGCACTTGAATAAGATCCCTAAAGATAGCACTTAAAAGCCATTCGGAAAACACTAATTTGCAAGGAGTTCCAAAGCAAGATTTGCTCTGATCATGGACCCTGGTGATTTTAGTCTTGCCCAAGATCAAGAAAACGGCCTGCGATTATTATAACTGGTATGTCGACATGTATTTGACCAGCTTTGGCCCAGAGGCAGCATTTATGAGTATAACTTAAGATCATATCAACAAGACTGACACTTCATTCAACTAGTTTCATAATATGATCAGTCGTAAAAAAGACAAAACATGCTGTTCATCATATATCATAAATCATTAAAAATGCACAGTCATTTTTTCCATTAAAAACATTTTTCCACATAAAGAAATGAATAGTACCTTAAGCTTAAATAGGCTTCAAATCGTGCATATTTGTATAAAGCCTTGTGGAACAACCAATGGGTATAATGTAACGAAGTAATAATACTTCGTTACAGTACTTAAGTATATTTTGGGAGTGAGCTTTTATATTTCAGCCAACTTTTACTTTTACTCCACTACATTACCTAATTAAAATGTATACTTTTACTCCGATACATTTCCCCAAAGCATATTAGTTACTTACTACAAAATAGTCAGAAGTCAGAAGAGCACGGACTGCAGGAAAGCAGGTTTGACGAATCAGTGGTCTGGCGCTTGCAAGTTAAGCCCTATTCGCTTATATCGCTTATTCGTATATTCTATACTATATTAGTATTATCTGGGGACCTTGTGTGATTTTGAAATTATCCACAACAATTGATTTTGTTCTCTCTCACCAGACTTGTGTGTGGGTAGGTAATGCAAAAGAGGAAAGCAGGCATTTGGACCAAAGCACTGTGAGGCAAAGGAGGGGGAAACTTAAAATGTTTCTAAACTTAAAACGTATTTTGCCCTGTTTGTGTTGTTTTACTACTTACACAATTATTTAAAATGTAAAACATTGTTATTTACAATGCACAGCGTGGTTTTCTATATCACCAAATCACACACAGAGTGCACACACGTGGTTTATTAGTCTATTAAAACTCTAAATTCCAGGCATTCTAAATTGTAGATGGCAAAAATACTTCTGTATGCTTTTGATATTTATATAATTTAATATAGTAAACTTAATCTATATCACACAAAGAGTACCGTTTTTCTGCAGATATCAGCATGAACATATTTAATAATCATTTTATACAAGTTCAACAAGTGAACAAGTGACTTACATTTTAGACATAATATTGCTTGTTTTTGCTCAATTTTGCTAACGAATATTGTTCCAACACAGCACTGCAGCACTGTTTTGCGTCTCTGAGCAAAGGACGGTGTTTACTTATTGAATGAATCAGCTTTTTGAACGAATCGGTTGAATAAATGATTCAGTCATTCACTCATTAACACAATCAAATGCTTTGTTTCTGCATGAATCAGTCGTTTGAATGAATCAGTTGAATCTCAATGACTCACATGCTCTAGACTACCTGTTGCTCCAGCTGTATGAACACAGATGCGTAAATGCTGCTGCAAATATGCTTTTTTCAATTAGCAGACCAGGTAATATACACAGCGATATGGATTAAAACAGCATTCACTTATCTTAGATGTGGATTTCAGATGTTCTGAAACACGCTGCAACAGTTTGATTTGCGAGCAGCGATGCTTAATTTGCTCCGAAGCAAGCTGAAAGAGTTAAAACTGAACACAATCTTGCTACTCAAGCTGTGTATGAACATTTTATATATATTATTTATTTGCTTCTTTTCCATTTTGCATTTACTTGTACTTTTACTTTCAATACTTAAGTACGTTTAATATTTTAAAAATACTTTTCGTACTTAAGTACAATAAATATCACATACTTTAAGACTTTTACTAAAATGTTAAAAAAATATTTTAATAAATTAAAAATCCCTCACAGGTAATTGTGCATTTATACAGTGGTACTGGTAGCAAAATACCTTTTTTTTTTATGCAATGCTTCATCCCCACCAGTAGGTGTCAGTACAAGTCAAAGGCAAGTGGCATATTAGCCAGTGCAACATCAGCAAAAACGGCATCTTTTACTGATCAAAAATGTTAATAATTAGAAATGCGAGTGCTTGCTTACTTTTTACTCTATGTTTTCCTGTAATAAAATTATTATGGAATGCTTTTGGGATGCCCAAAGAATGCTTTTGGATCCATATGTATGTATGTACACTCTAAAAAATGCTGGGTTGTTTCAACCGAACTTTGGGTCAAATATAGACTAACCCAACTTTTGGGTTAAAAATGTTATGTAAAAATTTAACCCAGCGGTTGGGTTAGTCCATATTTGACCCAAAGTTGGGTTGAAACAACCCAGCATTTTTTTAGAGTGTATCTAGGTAGGTATTTAAACTGTAAAATGTATTACTCATTTATTTATACAAAACATTTATTTATTTATGTCTAACCAATCTCTCTCTCTCAGTCTCACTAGCTTTTTTCTCACCCTTCCTCTCTGTCCCTGCCCCCACAGGCTATAGCAGTGCTGATAGGCATCTCTGTTGGAGTCTGCCTGTGTTTCTGCAGACAAACTGCCTCCACCAGCCACACTGTTCTCCCTGGGAACCCTCCATGAACCCTCCACTCCTTTATTGACCCTCTACCCCTGTGCCCCAGCCTGCCCTCCACCCACACTGGGCTACGGCTGGACCCTCACACAGATCAGAGTTCGACTTTAGTGTTCCATTGTGAAGTACAGTACAGTACCAAAAATAGCCTATCGGTGCTGGACGTGTGTTTCTGCTGAAACCGTATTATATGTCCTGTGCGATGCAGCCGTGGTGGCCATCTTGCATGGCTCTCTACCTGTTTGCTTTGCCGTAACGGGGGACGATATAACGGGAGTGGTAAAGCGTCTCCTCTCGCTGCTTCCTGTGACTGACCTTCGGATGACCTCGAGAAATCTGGGCCGCTCAGAAGGCGGTTGTTTCGTCCGCAGCGTGCACATTCCTCCTAGGCTATCTCAGCCATCACTTGACAGGAATTATATAATTGCTGCCTGTGATCTCATTCTCCTCAAAGAGCATTTTGAAGTTTCCTTCCCTTTCTTTCCCTTTTGGTTTCCTCTCCCACTCTTTTTAATGTTGAAATTGCTCACATTAAATCACCCTCTCACCCACTCATTCTCTCTCTCTTCCAGTGTTTGGCATTCAATCCCTCTGTTCTTGTCAAATCGTTTATGATACATTTATGGCTTTAATGCGTGTGTGTGTATGTGGAGGTGCATGCTGAACGACACTCATTTAGCAAACACAGAGATGAAGTGATACAAAGTAACATTTATATATAACTACACAGCATGATGACTATCCTGTAAAGTAGGCATTAACCCGACCTGTAAATGGGACCCAACCAGAAATGTTAAACAGAACTGCATTTATATATTCAGGATTTATAAATATATATTCCAATTTACATTTAAATATTTCATATTATAACTTCATATACTCAAGATTTATTCATGTACATTCCGATTTACAATTGTATAGTCAGAATTATAACTACATATTTTATATTTACATTCATATATTAAGACTTAGAACTATATGTTCAGATTTACCTCTGTTCATATATTATAACTTAAATATGTTTAGTTTTTTATCTATATATTCAGTTAAATCTATCTATTCCAATTTGCATTTATATATTCAGAATTATATTTTGTTTTATATATATATATATATATATATATATATATATATATATATATATATATAGTATATATATTTATTTAACATTAAAGGTGGCCTAAAAAATGCAGATTGCATTGGACTCAAGACGTGTAGTAAGTGTAATATTCATAATTCATATACAATATTGTAAATATCGTATGTAATTAATTACATGTAATATTATATGTATATACTGTATATATATACACACACACACACACACATAGATTGACAATAGAGTGACAGTGTGTTTCTAGCATACAGTGCCCTCCATAAGTATCGGAACTGTACATTTTAATATCTGCTTTTAATATCTGAACAATTAATGCAACAGGACACAGCTGATCACTCAGAAAGACCTGAGAGGCAACTGTTCCAATACTTATGCTCATGTCAGATAGTGGGATGAACTCTAAAAGTGCTGATCTTCTTAGTTGGTAAAACATGTATGTGTTGAAACACTCAATAATAAAATGTGACATTCTGTAGTTTTGTCTCATATTCATCTTTAAATCGTATTAACAGATTTTTTACTCCACAGCAAACAGAGCAATTTTGTCATTACTGTTCCAATACTTATAGAGGGCACTGTATATTTGGACTGTTTATCTCTTCACCACATAATTGTTGATGCATGACGTCATGATCATCAGCTAATGACGTCCTGACACGTTAACCCCAGTTCTCACGCTGCTGCAGGGGCTCTGATCTCAGAGCAGCGGTCAGGTAGTGGCCAGAACCCTCAGAGTCTGACTCACTCGGTTCTGCTGAATCCATGGCACTATTTGAGTAATAAACGGGTGTCACGACCTCTGCGGGTGTTGAACAGAGAGGATGACACGTAATTGAGAGAAGTCGCACATCAAGATCCTCTTTAATGTGATGGATGGGCGACTTTGAGTTGTATTCATGAAGATCATAGATCACAATCCCCTGTATTTTTATTTTTTTTAATTTTTTTTTACTGATGTTAAGCAGAAAAACAGATCTGGGATCAGCGAGTTTGGAAGTGTTATGAGTCACAGGAAAGATGGTCATTCCAGCAGTGTGTGTATTGTCTTTATGACGCACAGAGAGGCATGCGGAATTACCGTATGCTATATTATTACCAGAATTATACATTCTAGTATATTATGGGTGTTATTAGTAATATACAAACCATTTGGGTTTCTTATAATCTGATAAATCCTTTGAACTCATAGCTTAAATATTAGTTTTATAGACAAGTTGTGCCTCAACATGAATTTTAAGAAAAAAAGAAAGTAAGAAAGAAAGAGTTCACAACATATGTGTGAACACTATTACTATTCAAAAATAATTTTATTGAGAATTAACAATATGTGCTTCAAGAAGTAGGTTACATGAAGAGGTACATATTAATTCTTTTTGCACATACTTTTTTTTATTTGTATTTTTACATAAATCTGATGACTTTTATTATTTTTTAAAATGTGGAAAGAAGTAAATAAAAATACATATAATAAT